>NC_092461.1:43538600-43598600 GCF_047495875.1 Pithys albifrons albifrons | reverse complement strand
AATATCATTTTGTCATTTATTTTGCCTGTCACTTTGAGGGAAAGTTGTTGCAGGGTTGCGGCCAACACAGATATTTATTTCTTTCCTTTGAGAGGTAAGGAGGAAAAACATAAAGAACAACACAGTGAAGAGAAAAAGAGGAACATGTTGGCATCCTCACTGACTTCCTGGTAAGACTGATTCAGCAGTAGCCAACAGCAACATCATCCTGCAGTGCTGAAGGAGTGCCCTGCCCCTCTGTGCTTTGCATCATGTAGGTGCCCAAACGTTGCACAGAAGATCATATGAACAACTAACCAAACAGATACCCACCATCAATTTACACAGCTGGAACACAAATGCCAACACCTGCTCTCTTAGTCTGAAGCCAGAAAAGTGTCCTAGTTAAACCCATGCTCACCATTCAGTCCAGAGCTCCCTATTAACTCCCTATTGTTTTCATGATCTCTGATGTCTATGCTTCTGTAATTCATTTGAGAACAGTCAAGCAGTTGTGGATTGCAGAAGGCACTTTACAGAAACTGTTGAATTAAAAAAACCCAAACCTTTCCACTTCATATATTGTCAGGTAGGTAAAACCCCAAAGTAGCACAGGACCACTGGGAAGGCCCAACTTGTTGGGAATGTCATCTTCCATGGACAGTATGTATCTGGGGTCCACAGGAGGCTTAGGATTGTTTTCCAGACACGGGCACTGGTATTTCTGACTAGTTATGTTAGTCAAAAACTGAAATATATGTAATAATCATCCTCTGGTAATAGATAAATCAGATTTCTTTTATTCTCAGCCTTAGGTAATGAGGAAAACCACTTCATTCCAAGTGAGAAGATTAGAACAACATTTGCTGTTCACTAATTACATAAAAAGAAACTATAGGATTTCCCAGCAAAAAATATGAAAATCTCCATCAAAAACTAGCATGAAAATGAATTGAGCTATCTTTGCCAACAACATAAGGATGGTTAAACCATCCATGGAACTTGGAAATTTATCATCTCATTCAACCTCAACCTTTCAGCACAAACTCAGAAGAAAATCAAGACAAGCAACAGCAAACAATCCCTTTCATCACCTGAATCCCATTCTTTTTGATCCATAGGCTCTGTGGTTTTCACTGCCTGAAAACACCCGTTATGCAAGATCTATAAGGAGACAGAGACAACTGCAATGTTACTTCTAAATGTTAGTCTTACAATAAAAATAAAGAAAAATGGTTGTCAGAGACAAAATAGACATACATTTCTTTGCATGTCTAAGGCCCAGAAAAAGACCTGCATAATGCTCTTTAATTCAAGAAAGCATGCCCTTAAAAATAAATTATGTAAGTACACCAGTAAGAAATAAAAGTTGGATAGTGAAATCTGAATATGAGGGAGCAGAATTGCTCAGTATATCTTATATAGAACAAATATTTAAATAGATATCAAATGCAGAAAGCATAATCAAATTAATGCAATTTAACTAGATTAGCAATTAATCTAATTAATTGGTCTTTGCTTTACAATATAAGTTATATGATGAGATATTTTGAAAATAAAAAAATAAGTGACAAACACTTCAGAAAAGTTGCTGTTTTCAGATGTTTCCTCCCTTTTTTTCAACATGGACAATTAAAAATGAATGCAATGAAAATTCACTCTGCAATTTCAAGTCTTTTCAAAACTGGCATTTCAACGTGAAAAGAATAAATGCTCTTGCCATTACATCAATGCCTCCGTACAAAATTTTCCCACCATTATCTTGAAAGCTTTAAATGACTGTCTTTGGGAAAAGAGAAGGGAGGTATTTTTAAATGCAGTAAATGGATGGGGGAGGGGTTAAACACTAATATACAGCCTATATGTGACAAATATTGTGGGCTAAAATGAGCATGCAGAGCTTCCCACTGTATGTACACATGAAAAACTAAATCTGCTTGCTGTACTCCTTTGAGTTTAGGAGCCTCCAAAGAATTGGTTAAGATATGAGAGGAGGCCATTCCCCTACCCTTTGGCATTCTCTATCTATACAAAGGGCAGAGCAGCCAAGCTCTGTTACATATTACTCTGAAAATATCCCACAAACAGTACATAAAAGCCCCATAGTTTGGTCAAATCTATTCTAGATACATACATGCAAGTACAGAATTAGACCAGTGGAAATTAACTAAAGAGTTACAGATGGCCCTGTATATAAAGCAGTACAATATAAGAGAGACCATCTGGAAGTATGTTTTGTCCTTAACTGATTTCTTTAAGAAAAAAAAAACAACCTCCTTTCTACTTTTCTTTTTCTAGCTGCAATTTTTCACTGTGCAATGAAAATGTGCTTGTTTTAGTTTCCAAAAAAAAATGACGACTTGAGTTATACACCTGCCAAGTTGGGAACCTGAAGGAGAGCTGCAGCCTATATATGGCGGAAGACAATGTTTTAAATACCAAAATTACGTGGTGATACTTGAGATGTGTTAAGGGGGTACAATTGTAGAGTGAATCCTTAGCAATTTCGCATTACAGAAAAAATATACATATTTAGCAAAGAACTTGCTCAGGAAACAAGCAGACAGTCTTTGAGCGAGGGGCATGCTATTACTATTGCTATTGCTGTCTTCAACGAGAACAACATTTTAATGTCAGCATTAACCCAGCTTGTGAAAGAGTTCTGGCATCCACCTCGTCTCTCACTACAGTCACACAGCATTTGGGCTCTCAGAGTCAGGACAGAAATTATGGGATCAACCACAAATACTGTAACACTTCTGTATTGTCACACTTAGCAGCAAAATGTCACCTGTTGAGGTGTAGTGGGATAAGAGTTAGGTACTGGCTGGTGAGGAAGTACCCAACCTCCAGAGACCGTCAGCCTTTCTTCAAGTACCACATTTGTAAGTTAAACCATTTCTCACATGTATTAAGGGCCTTCAGGTGTATGATATTATCAACTAACAGTAAAAAACATTTAATTAGCTTTCACTTGCAGAGGAATGCCTTGTGATGAAACATTAGAGTGTATTTTTCCTATCCTGAAGTATGAGAATAAGTTCCTACAGCATAAATGTCCCATTAGCGGCACTGTATGTGGTATGTTTTAGATTATATTCCCAGGCTAATATGTTATGGCCCTGGACAAATAAAACCAAAATAAATTATATCCATCTTTCTATAAATTCCATTATAGCTTAATTGTAACATTTTTTTCTTTCTCTCTTTTTTTCTTTAATTTGCCATTTTTTTAATGTCTAAATTACTTGCATATGCTCTTTCACTTCTGCTTCTTTTCCTCCTTCCCTTTCTGAGTCAAGGGAGGCTGGCAATTTGCCAGTATGACAGAGGAAAACAGGGAGCAACTCAATGAGATATATTATTTTTTAGTTAGTTAATGCATCTACCCACAACTAGCCCACAATTAACAGTATTACATACGTAACACCAAAATTCTATACTGCTTTTTTATGTTCTTCTGCATTACACTTACATTCACATTTATCTATCACACATAACATGGAGTGAGGCTATAGTGTGTTCTTCTGTATTAACAAATCAGGGGGTTTTCCTCGCATGGGACAAATGCTAACAGCATCACTTGCTGTTTGTGATACACACGCACAGATGGTGTATCAGGTCAACTGCTTTGTAACCTGCTTATCAGCAGTTAACACTAGATACGGTTTAAGAGACCAATTCAAAAATGGTTTTGATTGATTGCAACAAACTGGCAGTATAATTGCACTCCAGCCATTAGGAATCCAATTGAACCCTGATCGAGTACTTCATTACTCCTGCTCTTTTCACAAGGGCACACCATCCCAAGTAATATTTTATATGTTATAAAAGGTTAGGTTTGAAAAATTAGCATTACAAATGTCACATTTACTTCCAGCTGGAAATGTGCAACAATGTGTGACAATACTGAATAAAATGTTGAAACATGTTTTCCTTTTGTTTTACTTTACTCATTTTTGTAATACAACACTGGTTACTGGAAAATGCCTTACAGCTTTATTCAAAACACATGTTCAAAGATCTGAATGAAAAAACACTTTGACTCTCTCTGGAACATCTAACCGATATATCATTTGTGTGCTTCAATTTTTTTTTTACTGTCAAGTACACTTTTATGTCTTTAAGATTTATTTAAACTAGTTTATTATATAATGAAGCTTGTCAGATCATAAGAACAAAGTCAAACAATATGCTCTATATCAAAGTATAACATTTAACATATAGATTTAAGTATACATATCAAGTACAATGCAATCAAGCAGAGTTTAATCTGAAAATGCAAATGGTTCAGATTATTGAAGGCACATCTGTCCTTTGAAGCACAATTTAGGCTGTTTATCAAAAAGTTGTGTGAAATTATATTATTCCCTCCCACCAAACATATTTCAGCAAAGGATTTCTTGGTTTGAAAACCTTTAGGTTTAACCCCAGGGCCAAAATTTCACAGACTAAACCACTAACTAAAATATAAACAAAAACATAAGTATCAAAATTTATATAATCACTTCTAGTCTACAAGCTATTATGGTAGGACAGTCATTTTGATTACATTAATCTCATGGTGATAACAGAGTTGCACAAACTACCAAGTATTAAATCTGAGTTTTCATATTTCCTCTTGCTCTATTTGTAAATATACATTGCTTTTTGTCATATCCTGCTACTGTGCAGGAGCCTGTATGAGACAAATAAAAATGATGGGACTCAGGTTTCTTTGAACAGTAGTGTCAATTTGAAACATACACTCCTTATTGCCTAAGTGAGGAACACTCCTAAAATTTGTAATACATTTAATAACAATACATATGTAAAAATTACCTCTCTCATTTTCAACTACTGAGCCATTTGCAAAGTATAGTGTTTCTGGTATTGATCAAGTCAAATGTAAATTCTTGCAAAGATCAACAAGTGATCGTCTCCACTGTGAACAGGACATACCTGCAGATTTAAACTCTAAATTATAAATAAAATCTGCTGTGCAGGCAATCCATTAATCCTGTCTTAAAGACACGGGAAATACTTATCAATGGGGATCTACATTGCTGTTTTGCCACACACAGATCTAGCAACTGTGCACACAGAGTAGTAACCGGTCTCATTACATGCAAAACTACAAGTAAAACATTAGTTCTTTAAGACATATTAAAAATGCTTTCTCCTGCACAAAAGAAGGAGTTTTTATGATTTCCAGGAAATTGGAGCATTATATTTAGTTCTTTTGAGTCTAGTAAAATGCAACATGCTACACAATCGACACTCATTAGTTTCAAAAGTTAAAATATTGCAATGGCTATATAGATCAAAAACATCAACTTATTAAATATGCTTCATTTTGAAAGTCACAGGCCACCCACTGAAATATTTGTTTACTCTGTATTTCAGAAATAGTCACTCATGGGCTTATTTGTCAGTACTTTTGAAAAGTGATTCTTCACTGCTCTTTAATTTTTTTTGGTATCCACAAGGCACCCAAATGTGCAAAAATTGAAAGGTGTTAATTTAATGATTTATCCTCTTTCCCCAGCCCTATAGAGAAAATTGCTCTTCCTTGTAACAAAATGATGAGATGGAGTGTTTGGGGTTTAGGGTGCAGGATTCCTATTCAGAACAAAGCTATTCATCTTTCTAGAAATACTTTATTTTAGGGAGAAACAACAGTGTGGAAGAGGAAGAAAAGCAGCACTAGAAAACCATTACTTCCTCATACCCTAATTAGGTTGGCTGGTTTCAAGTGTATATGTAATTTCACTAAGCAAACAGAGTAACTTTTAAAAGAGGCACCAACAGTTATTCTTTTTAACAATGCAGACATTGATGGAATTTACACACCATGGATGGCTTGTTAGATAAATAATAGAAAAACTAGTACAGTATTAAAATGTTTATTTAGAATACTATTTTGGGATGCTGAATGCAACAACCATGATTTTAGGTGTTTCTACAATATTGCATTAAAAAAACCACAATGCCCAAAATAATATCATCTAAAATAATACATATTCCAGATGACAAGAAAAATGAAAGAGCTCAAGTAGCAGTATAGCTATAGGAACGCACAGCCTTAAGGCCCATGATCTTTGTACTGAAACTAAGCGTGGTTCTCAGCAGGCTCAGAAGGTTAACAAATCAGGCTCTGGTGGGCCAAGAAAATCACAGAAAAAACATCATTTTAATTGTTTATATTGGTTACATGATAATAAACTGTTCCACATGAAGATAATAAATACTACCCCAGTGGCAGATAGAGAGACAACCATATTGGTTAGGACAAAGGGAGTTTGAGTCTGGTAGAGGAGGACAAAAAGATTAATGTAATAATCCTACCTCAGGATTTCCTTGATTTTATAGACTTAGATCTACATCTGAATGTCTTTTTTTTAGTTTATGCATAAGATTCTTGCTTTTTCATTCTAATCAAGTTTAAGTACCTGCATCTTGAAATCAGAAGCACTTACATTCTCCACAACATTTCTCCAAACATAAAGCATTTGGTCCAGATCCAAAGTGGGCTTTAGGTATCTAAAACAGGATTTAGTTTGTCCTGAGGTGCCTGAATCCAAAACTGTGAGCTACATTAGCCATGCTTAGCAGTCATTAATCTTGAAAACAGCTCTGGCTTTCACCTAAAAACTCCTCAGCCACATGAAGTTCTCCACCTTGACACTAGCAGAGAGGTCCCTGTGCCTCAAATCTCCCTGTCTGTTACCTCAGCAAGAATCTGGAAAATAGGCAAAATACACTGAAATGTCTCTTAAGAAACAGTGAGTGCAGAAAAATTTCAGAGCAACTGGGGACACATCCACTTGGAGATATGCATGGAATTATTGTCCTCTAGCTTAGCTGGTACAGCACCTGCACAAAAAATAAGAAGTGGATTCTAGATCTTTACCCAGACTCAAACTTTGTTGAAGAAAAGGCCACTTTTCAGTAATAAATCAAAAAATTAAGGGACAAAAGAAGAAGAGACTCACTGTGGAGCTCAGTGTCTGGTTGAAGAGTGCTACTCCTTTGGGTTTGCTCCAGGAGCTATTTCTGTTTAACAACAGCTGTAACCAGCCATGTAAGCAGAAATTCTCATCCTCATTTCCTAAATGTATAGCTGTGTTCTTCTTTTTATGCCACAGACTTTAAAGAAACTATTTAAAAAACTGGTCCCTACACTATGCTTCCTGGATATCACTAATAACCTCCCTCCCTTTCAACAGTCTCCTTTTGAGCAGAGTCTTCTGTTGTCTTCTTTTGAGCCATAAAATGTCTTTTAATTACTCATAGTAATTCCCAGAGAAAATCTACAGCTTGCTTCAATAGTTCAAATGACTTCTTGCACTTCAAATCAAATGTAAGATCAATAACTGAAGACATAATGCTTTTAATCTTGCCTGCAGGTAAATTATGATGCACAGTTATCAGTTTAGCGAGTGCTCTCCTCTGCTGACAAGGACCTCATGTTCACCTTTCATAGAGAAAGGTTACTCACTCACTGAAATTGGGCACTACCACCACACGGAAAACAAACCCAAAGTATCCCTTGGATAACAACAGACTTCCTTCCACTCAAATTCCCAGATCCAACATTTTCTTCTCAGTCTTTTAAAGGCAGTAACTTCAATTACTTAAATCTACAAAGATGACACTCACATAAATGGCAGGCCCTACCACAAACGAGAATAAACAATTAATGATATAATTTGTCTAGTCTTTCATCAATTATGGTCAGGCATAAATTGAGGACAGAAACGAGAAGCTGGTTTATAGCAAGCAGATTTCTGGAACACTCTTTCCACAAGAACAGCAGCAGGGGGAAAAATTTTAAAATAGAACATGACCTAATTATTAAAAGAACAATGTGACATCCTATGATTGCACAGGGCTGAAGCTTAATGATGCAGGAGGTCTCTTCCAGACATGTGTTACTCTTGTTACAGGTCCAGACAAACAAGCCATACGGAGGTTTCTTTTCTCTTCTCCAAAAAACATATACCTTGATGATCATAACTTTGTGGTGGATCTTACACCTTCTGGAAAACTGTCAGCAGCTACATTACTCAGAAAAGTACAGATAAATACAAGCTGAATTACAAATGCCGTTAATACTATAACACTGTGCTCTGCTTCCTGGTAAAATATATGCCTTTGTAATACTGAAGAACCATAGTATTGTTAACATAAAAAATGAGCTGAAAAGCCAGCCTGGACAAAAATCCAATTCTCAAGATGTGGCTGTCTGCAGCAGCCCAAGTTTCTCTCTTGTAGTTGTGTAACAGGCTTTTTGGGTTGCAGTATTCTTGGCAGCCTGAGCAAGAACAGAGACTGTTCAAGTTACACAACTGCAATGTCATTAGTGGCTTCTTAGGAGTGTGCCCAGAGCTGCCCGGGTAAGTTAGCATTACACCAAAACATAAGCTGCTAGTTACAATCTCCGCTGTTGTGTACACAAGTCAGACTCCTATCGCTGGTTCTCATCCACCACGTCCTGGTGAGCGACGGGAGCGCTGCGTCTGCTGCCTTGGCACAAGGCCACCGACTGCCCCACGCCTCTGTGCCTGCCCACTTGCTGGCTTCTTCCAAGAGCTAAAGCCTGAAAAAGCATTACTCATTCATTTTTATTTTTCATTTTTAGCAAGGTCAAGGGCTTTATTTAAATGCCATTTATTCTTCCTTTTCATCAAAAATTCTGATCTGTGCTGAGTTTTTCTGTCCCTCGCTGGCTTTTAGGTGAAACCTTTGATTTTGCTTACTTTGTCATTTTCTGCATGCTCTTCTGCTCTACTGATCAGCATTACTGATCATACCCATTTACCTCAGAAATTAGATTTAGTCACTCACCTTAAAGCACACTAAAACCATTTATTGAAACACCCACTCTGGCACTATCAGAACTATCAAGTAGCAATTTCCTGAGCTAAGAGATGCTATTCTACTAGTAGTACTAACACTAGTATGTCAAACCATGAACTGCTATTTGCAGTCCTGTTTCAATATAACTGGTTTTTGTTTTGTAATTTTTTTTAATACATGATCACTTTTTTCTCACACTGCAATAGGATGTGTAGCAGGTATAACAGCACCTCACAGTCAATTCAAGCTTGTATTTTTAAAATACTCAACTGCTATGTGAACTACAATATTAACTGCAGTCCCCAGTTATAACTCTAGGGGTTTTGGTACAAAAACCATGACAGAACTGAATTAAAAGTCTTCTTTCATTACCTCTCTTTCCCTCCATTTTCTTTTTTAACTGTAGCCGACCATATTTAAGGAGGAATATTACATAATATATGAGATCAAAATATCAAATGATATTTAATAATGCAAAATTTTAAAAGTCATCTTGACTTCTTTCCAAAAAGTCATGTCATGGGTTTGCCTCAGCATGTACCCTTTAAAGTATCTAAGGGTTTTAATAGCCTCAGGACAGGATTTTTTCTATCGACTTTAATCATGGTTGTACAGTATTAAAGAAAAATAGAGAGTGTCTACGCTATGAAGAACACAGAGATGACAAGTGAAGTTAAACATGTAGCACTGGTACGAGCATCTGTGAGATGTCTAACATTCCAACTGCCAGAACATGAGCTCCCTTTTTGACTTGTCTCATTGCTGGATAAAGCCGTAATGTCTGAATTCATCTCTAGTTTTGGACTTAAGACTACCCTTTCCCACCTTTCTGAAAATTATTAACTCAGAAATATTCTAAAACCATCAAAGAACGTTTTGATCAAGTGGATGAGATTTTCCAAAAGAGAACTTTGAAGTGTCCAGTCTCATTGAATCATTTTTTGGCAGGGGGGGTTGCCCCATTGGGAAAGCCAGTCTGTTTTACAGCATCTCAGAGAACCACCCCAAACGAAAGGCCCTTGAAATACCAAGGTTTAATATTTGCTTATTAATTTTTTTAGATTTTCTTTTCACCTCCTGATTGTTTAGTCAGAAACCTCACAACAAGTCAAATGCTTTCTACTACTTCTCTCCTGTTATGTCACTAAAAATCTGCATTCTAGAAAGAGAAAAGGAATAAAGCATTTCACTTGACATTTGTGGTTCCTGAAACCACTGACATAAGTGAAAACATTTTCACTTAAAGTAGTCAAAATTATAACTGACCTTTCACTTATGCTGACCAAACGTATTATGTGCCACTTAATCACTGGGATCTATCATTCTTAATTAGCATCTACACAATAAAGTAGCTCAGCTTAGAAGTACATTAATTACTGTTTTATGACTCTGCTTCCTATTATCCTGGCTGTACAGTACCAACCATAAAAAGTCAGGCCTTTTCCAGCACAAAGGGGCAGTACGTGTTATGTGCGATTCATGAAAGTTTCATTAATATTTAAGTTCATGTGGTTTAGAGGAACAGAAGGGAATGAGCTGTTTCTTCTAACTTCACGCCCAGAGGATTTAGCTCAATTTTCAGGGGAGTACAAATCACACAGTGTGATAGAACAGAAACTCTGCTTTGTATATATCCTTTCTTTCATATTGTGATTCATGAACCAAAATAAAACCACAAAAAAATGTCAATTCAGGCAACTCTCTTCAAAATTCTGTGTACTGATACAGATACATAATGGAGAGGAAATCAAAGAAAACATCATTGCTTTGAACCACCAGCATTGGATACAGGAGAAGAATAATCTACAATATTCTTTGTATTTAAATTAACATGGGTTTTCCCCCTTTTTTTGCAGTTCAAAGGACAGAGTGATAAGAAAAGATCATTTGCTATAGTATTTCTCATGAAGTGTCATTTGAGACTGTGTACCTCACACCCAAAATTTAGAAATGTAATTTATCTGAATGAACTGGCTGCAAGCTGAAACTAGAAAGAAGGGTTAATTAGTCTTTTATTTCAGAGACCTGTCTGGGGCAAAGTGCATGACTATAGGTCAAAGGAAAAAACAAAAGCAGCAGAAAGATGAAATACTGAAAGGTTAAAAAAAAATCTTAAACTTGCATAGCCACAAGAAGATCTATGTAAAAATTCACAACCAGAAAATGTAAGCTTTTCCTGCATGTGTTATTTGGCATTGAACATTTGAACACATGTTCACAGCCAGGTTGGATAAGGCCTTGAGCAACATGGTCTAGCGGGAGATGTCCCTGACCGTGGCAGGGTGGGTTGAGACTAGATGGACTTTAAGGTCCATTCCAACCCCTTAACATACTGTGACTCTACAACTTAAATACACACATCAAGATTTTTAACTTAAAGAAATCAGTGTGTTGGGTTGTCCAGTTTCAGACTTGCTCTGCAGCTCTGACTGCCAGAGCAGATCCCCCTGCACAGCCAGCCTTGCTTCCAGGGAGGAAAACCCATCAGTGCCAATAGGTAGGTTGTGCTCTGAGCAAGTGCAGAGCATGCAGAAGAGATTCCCACCCCTCACATCAGAGGAGACTTCAGCTTTAAGTTTTCAGTGAAGAGAGAAGGGATCAACAACCTTTACCAACTGTACGCTTCACATGATGCTTTCTTCCAGGACTCATCTTTATTGCAGAAGATATCATAGGATCATAGAATCATAGAATTATTCAGGTTGGAAAAGACAGATTTAAGATCCTGAAGTCCAACTGTTAACCCACAAGAGAATATTAACAATGTAATCAATAGACTGGAATTGGCAAATATTTGGCCTTGCAATTATGCAGCAGCCGTAATGAAGGGAGAATAAAGTTTCAGAATATGAAAACAGATCAAAACTTTGATCACAATGTTAAGTCGATTGAAATAAAATGGATGCCTTTTGTGTCAGTCCTGGATTATTCTTAGCATTACCTCACTAAAGCACTAATGACAGCATCAACCTGTTAATATGCAGTAAGATTCATCTGTCTTGTAGCCAAGAAAATTTAGTCTACTAATATAAAACAGTAGGTTATGCAAGGAATCAGGGGTCTGCCATTTCCTGAGAGGAGAAATCACAGGTTAAAAAAACCAACACCAGTTCCACCTTTCCTGCAGTTTGAAGGGAGAAAAGGAGAGAAATACTGATGCTGATTTTAGTGAGATTAAGATTTCATCGCTCATTTTCAGAAATGTCAAAGATCCATAAATTTATGGTTGGAGAAAACATTTTGAATACCACAGGCCATTAAATTTCAAGTCATCGCTGCTGGATTGAACCCAGTAACTTTTATTCAGCTAAAACTTTTTGTGTTCGACTAAAGCAGTCCTATAAAAAGACATCCTAATCTGGATAAACCAGGAGATCTCACTGGCAGTTCCTCACAGATGCTCTTTTCTAATCTGAATTTATAAGACTTCAGCTTCTAGTCAGGAGTTTCTCCATGCTTGAAAAAAGATTTTATTAGCATTTTGCATTTTGTCCTCAGGAAGTTTTCTTTTTTCCTATGAGTTAGAAGGGCTGTAAATCCTTCCCAAAGGAAGGGGGGACATTCAGTTATGTGATTTGCCATACAAAATCACTGTTACGTGTGATGGAGCCCTGCTTTCCTGGGTATGGCTGAACACCAGGGAAGGGGTTAATGAATTCCGTGATTTCATTTGCTTGTGCATGTAGCTCTTGCTTTACCTTTTAAACTGTCCTTGTCTCAGCTCATGAGTTTTCTTACTTTTACCATTCCAATTCTCTCCCCCAACCTGACACACAGGAGGAGTGTGAGAGAGCAGCTGTGTGAGACTGAGTTACTGGCTAGGGTTAAACCATGACAATCCTTTTGGACTTTAAGTTAGTATTTGTGCATTTATCCTCTAAATATTCCTAATCTGCTGTGATTCCCCACTAATGACAACTTTCTTGAGATTTGTCAGTCAAGCAGTTCTTAATCTTAGATTAATGTGTATGTTGATGGTATTTTACAAATCTAAATTTTAATGCAAATATGTGGCAACTCAGATGCCTTTAACAAGCCTACAAATACTTAATATAAACAAATGCACAAGCTGAAATCGGTTTTGTCTCTTGATTTCTACACATCTGTGAAAAACTAACTCAGGTAGGACCTAGCCTGCATCTTAATGAGACATACAGCACTCACAGCATTACCTTTGGATCACAGTTCTCCTTAAACGACATGAGTGATAGTCAACTGGAAAAACAATCTGTTTCATGAAACATGTATAAACATTATTACACCAATACAGAGGATATAACAAAAGAAGTTCTTCTAAATATATCTCTTATGAAATTAGTTTACACCTGGTGAGATATGGAGATAAAGTTTAGAAATAAAATGACAACTAAGAGCAAAAATGTTTTTCATCATATGTCAGAACAATTTCTGTAATCTGTTTTTGTTCTGTGACTTAGGGAAATGAAGTTTCCTTTATTAGTTGTCCTCATGCAGGGCTTTTCACTCATCTAAGTTTTGAAATTTGACTGCTGTTTTGATTTTGATTTTTTTTTCTTTTCAGATACAAATTTTTCCTCAAAAGAATTCTTCCATCAAGTCTAAATAGTAACACATACTGCACTTTTGAAGTTATATAGACAGACAAATAATATCAGAAAGACAATCTTAACAAAAAACAAACCTGAAATGTGCTGTGTGCTATAAGGGTGGACAAATAAGTTATTAAAGATCCCTTTTGTACTGACTGACTGACAAAGCACAATCTTGATAAAAACAGATTGTCTCCTCAGCCATACATGCGCATACCTGTTATGTTTTGCTAAACAATAAGAGATACTTTCCACATGAAACACAAAACCCACAGAACAAAGCAGTACATCCTTCATACGCTAATAATAGCCTATTGTGTCAATTAGAAAAATTGCAAATGTATTCATTTACTGTTCTAAGCTTTCAATTAAGGTTACAAATGCCTGATCATAAGAAAACCACAGAAGTAAATCTGAAATCAATAACCTTATCAACTCAAAATAGATGAATCAATATGATAGCCATCTCCTCTCAAATCAGAAGAAATCAACTGATATGAAAACAAAGTTAGGAGTTCCATTTACATGTGAAACATGGCTTAGATCAAAAGAGATCTAAGCTATTAGCTCGATGTTTTCTTTAAATATTTGACTTCACTGATTAATATTTCTATTGTATCTGATAGCAATATTCTGCTTAAAATAGAATAATTTTTCATCATTATCATCATCATTATTATTAATTTCTAGATCCCTCAGTGATGCCCTTCAGACAATTGTTCATTTGTTCAGTGTACAGGATGCTGCTGCTGCTTCTCTCATCTGTAGAAATATATTGGTAAAATAATAGACAGTAATTTCAACTTTTACCCAATATACTACAGTCAAGGGTTTAGTTTAACTTGGGGAATCATCCTGTCAACATATTTGGTACACCAAAGAGAAGAGTTTGTTACTTTAAATGCTTGCTTTGATTTCAACATCATGACTTAAGGACTTTACTTGGTCAACGCAATCCTTTGGGCACAGTTCTTTGTTTTGCATTGCACAAAACTAAGTGAATAGCTATTTCAAATCCTTTACAGTCAAGTGAGGTAACATCAGGGTGCAAGAGAAACTGGTATAAGAACGTTTTGTAGACTTTTAATGGGTATTACTTTGGGTGACACAGCAGTTACACCTTCCAAAGAGAAATCAGGTATGCCAGTAGGCAACTCAGGATCTGTCAAGGAGAAACTGAAAGGATGAGGTCTGCCACTTTCTGTCTCTAGTTCAATGTAAGGTTCCGCATCCTCATCAGCAGGACAGCTGTGACTGCTTTAAGAGCCAAGGAACTTTCTTCCCTGAAAATGAGTCAGACAGGAGGAGGACATTACAAGACTGGCCTTTAAACGTCCATGAGACTGTGAGCATGTACCAGCGTATTTGCATCCTCTCTTTCCATGTACTCCTCTTGAGTGCTCAAAACACAAACACAGCAAAATCAGCAGCAATTAAATTATCAGTTCTTCTATGGAAACATCACAGAGGAAGCATACCAGGGTAACACTGCTAAGTTGAAGTCTTTTCTGCCTCTGGCTTGTACGAGAAATGGTAAACTTAAAAAGGAACACACCAAAATAACAAATATAAATGAAAGTAGCAAGAAAGCATTTAAGACAGATAGCTATCTTACATAAGGCACCTCACATCCTATGCAGAACATCCTCATTACTGAGCACTTAGACATGCTTTTTGCAGATGGCAAAGATGAACCTCCACAACAAACCAGCTTAGAGTGAAGGCACCAAACACCTCCCTCTTCCTTAGCGTGTCCCTCCTCAGTCCACAGTTAAAGTAGGGAGGAAATTTTACATGGGAAAATGTAAATGACTTAGGAAGAGAACTGATGATGGAACAAGCAGTTGCCCTGCAGGACCTGCGCTAGCTCTGGCCAAGGAGGTGTTGGAAAGAAGTCGACTTGCCACATTTCACTTGCATCTCCCCAGGCAGAGCCTGAAGATGTTCTCTTCATTGGTTTATGTTCTAGAAAAAGATAAATTCTCCACACCTAGCTGCCTTGCCAATCTCCTCTGAGGAAAAATTCCTCTCTAACACCAGATCTAGAGATTAGTTCAATTCTATGCATGTGAGTGAATACTATTAGTGTGTTTTCAGACACAAATTCCTAGGACAATCTCTGTAGACTCCTCCCAAAACGAATGAGCCCCTGAAAGTTTCCATTGTTCTGTAATTCCCATTAAAGACATAATCCGTATTTTTTGCTGTGATTGACACAGAGAGGACTCTTACGCCACAAACTGAAGATTAGAGCTTAAATACTCCTAGTAATAAAAATGGAGACCAAGGACATATTAGAAGAATTATTTCTAAATAAATTCTTTCCAAAGCTTTCTGTCAGCCATTTAAAACACTATTTTGGGGTCACATATGACCCACATTTCTTTAGCTGTGTCACATGCACAGATTTTCTTTCTGCCTTTTTTTCCCAACCTTATGATGCAAGAGCTAGCACTCTAGTGAGGACAACAAGCAGTGCAGCAAATGGCACATTACACCTTTTTCAGCAAGATTACTTTTAAGACCTACCGCATGCTTAGAACTTTTTTATTCAATTTTTTCAAGCAGATGACTGTCAGAGTAAAAAAAAATAAAGAAAATAGTTGGATTTTGAACTAATTCTGATTTGTGACTGCAAGATAATTTGCAGTGAACACTATCAGAAGCACACCAGGCAGCACATACTTGAGACCACACACACTAGCCAGTCTTGAAGTTTGCAAACTATCTTCTGAGTGTCCTTGTGGATGAAGATCTTATTCAGGAGATGGCAGAGGAAGGACTTAAGCACATAAACTATTATTGATGGCCTTCTTGTGCTGATGCTGTCTCATCCCTATCCTATTTATAAAAGCAGATCTCCCATTTGGTAGCTGAAAAGAAAACCATTTGGACACAGCTCATTCCATCTTTTGATCATTCGTATTTTTGGTCATTCCAAAGTTCCCATAGCTGAAGTATTTTTAAGAGTAATGACCACTATAAAAGAGTTGATAGTACCTATTCCCTCAAAACTCTGACCTATGACAAACAACAAAACTGCATCCACCACAGTAGCCAGATTTCCAGCTCACTTCTTGCCAGGAGTCTAAATAGGAAGGTTCAAGTGAATGTAGAGTATGCATGGTTTGCATCTTGGAAGACAGACTGGTTTGCTGTCTAGTACTCCAAGGGAAACTCAGTAATGGAAGACTATATTAATTTTCAAAAGACTATTTTCAAGGAACGACTGCCCTCTATGCATGGAAGAGACAAGTCGTCAGGTTGGTTTCCTATCCAGAGCACATCAGAGTAGCTTCACTGACTTCAGCAGAGCTATTTCATTCTGTACAATGGAAGTGGAGTCTTACATCAGATTGTTACACACAGAGTAACTTGCTGGCTTCTTCAGTAGTGGGTCTGAAAACTTCACTGCTTTCTCATGACTTTATGGCATGATTTATGTTGGATGCTTTGTGTCACTCAGTTTGCAGAATTTGGGAACTGATTTACTCACTTTGACTTACATTTCTAATGACCTTGCTAATGGCTGGACCTCCAACACCATCCCCCCAATACAGAATGTTCTAGACTTGCTTTAGACCATTAACACAAACTCCGTTCCCAAATAGGGTATCAGCAGCACTTAGAAGTTGGTAGTAATTTCAAAATTGTATTATTTCTTAAAATGAGCAATTTTCTGGATATGAGAACGCAGCTGAAGAAATGTAACAAGACAGAAAGCAGTTTATTTCAAGCCACAGATGTTTAGCTTTTTGCCTTGCTTATATTTCAGGCTGAACATGACAGGCTTGCTAGGTGCAGAGCTGAGATCAGACATGTTCTACAAGCCTTTGTAGTAGAGAACTTAGATCCTGTCAGATGAAAGAGGTCTTGCTGCTTTCAGAAACACAGGAAACCCTGTAAAAATGAGTTCCATGCAGTGAATTATTCCTCACAAGGTAAATTTTCATGATTTATTTCTTTCCAAAACAACTCATAAAGGCTCAAGGCCTCCTAGTCTGTGGAGCTGCCAACTATGGTGATCTTCATGTTAACCATCATCAAGTTTTCTCACCTCACTACCATAACTAGAAATTTCACATAGAACCAGCTAGAATTTAAAAAAAAAAGGCATGGAAGTTGTGTGAAAAGGACAACACACCATGCTGTTTTGTGCTGATCTGTTTTCTGATAGACTTTGAAAAAATGTATGCACCTTCATATGAATAAGAAACTTCATCTGTGACCCACCTTAAAAGTCCTAGATTCCCATTTACATGAAAAAGAGTTGTGCCATAGCACAGAGACCTAGTTCAGAACTTTTTGCTACTTACATCTAAGAGGGTTGCACTCCATAGTTCACAAATAACCATACAACAACGGAATTATTTAATTTCTGAGTGAACATTAAAGGGCAAATTCTTAGTGTAAGTCAAGTAAAGACGAAAAAAATATGAACAGTGGATTGTTCCATAAATATTATGAAAGGTTTTAGTTGTATCTGAAAAGTATGTACCAATTATGAGAAACTGATGCATCATCTCTCTCACTCATTTTCTTTTTCTATTTATAATAAATTTCATAACTTTAGAAGGGGAAAAGTGGGCTTTTATCACTCAGTGCTTTCAGAACTCCAAAGTAATAATACGAAACTGCTATTTTTTTAATAAAGTAAAATTAACCTAATCTGAACACCCTCAAGGCAGTAAGAATATTATTTTTCATCACCACAAACCAATCCAACTACTTCTCAGTTTTTAAGAACTGCCTTTAGATTATAATTTGAAAATTCAAGAACTCCTTCTGTTTTTAAATCCGTTTATTACATTGTTTAGCCACATCATGCTGCTGGCAGAGAGCTTCACTGACAGATATTGAAACCAAAACAATTTCCATTTACTGTCAAATTCACTATCCATTAATTATCCAGTGGTCAGATATCAAAGGTAAGTGTGGAAATTTAAGACAATTATGCAACTGTTAAAAAAAGAAGCATAGTTTCTAGGACAGTATGGTACATCTCTTTATATATATCTATATATCTATATATAGATAGATATATAGATATATAGATATAAAGAGATATGTATGTATGAGATATACATGTATGCACGCATATGTGTATGTATATAAATATATAAATATATAAATATATATATGCATGTATGTATATATGCATACATGTATACATACATACATACATCTGAGGGGTCCTGGAAAAAACTTCTTTCATTTTCGTCTTGAGAAGTAGATTTAGCAAGACATTTATTGATACTACAGTGTTTCCAAAAAAAATTGACATTTTTGTAAGTGGACTGTGACTTCTAAGGTGACAACCTGAAAGAAGTAAACCCATGCCCTTGGGTATTGCAGTGACTGTCCATCATGATCTCCAAAGCTGATGACTCCTCTTATCTATTTTCTAACATGGAGAGGGGACAGGGAGAAGAGGAAGACTGACAATTTGTGCCACAACAGGAGAGCTGTTATTCACACTGCTGCAGGAATTGTTACTGCCTTTCATATTCAAGGTACGCTAGCGCACTTCCCAAGTAATGAATTGCTTTTTGTCTGCAGGCAAAATGAGGAACTGGTATGAATCTCAAGTGAGCATGTAGGACACTGAAGCCTGTTTAAGAATTTAGTTTTGCAATTTACGGAACATTTCTGGTGATTTCAAGGGAATATTAAGACGTAGATCATTGTAAAGATCATATAAAGACAAGACAGCTACAAGAGGTGAGAAGTTCCCCATAGCACTATGATTTCTTTAGTACAGTAGCACTGTACCATTTGTACCTCTGGCCATCTCAGACAGCACACTAGCACCCTGCCAAGCAGGATGGCAAGCTGTTACAGTACAGCTACAGGTAGCTTTCACATTCTGTTACTTTTTTTGATACTGCCTAGCTGTTTCATTACAGTCGTGTTCATTCAAATTGAAAATGAAGTCTTCTCATAAGCTATTCAAGCCTGTGAATCAGTCTGAGATGTGTTTCTAGCTCTTGCACTGCTTGCATTGCATAGCCTTTAGGTGTGTCTGTTCGTGGCAATGCAAAATGACTCACCTGATTTCTCATAAACATAGCCTGATTTCACTATCTGCCTCCTTCTGGTCCCAAAAAAGACACTGCCTACATGACAGAACTGTTCGGTGAGAAGCAGCCTCTACCAA
Source organism: Pithys albifrons albifrons (assembly GCF_047495875.1). Taxonomy (NCBI): domain Eukaryota; kingdom Metazoa; phylum Chordata; class Aves; order Passeriformes; family Thamnophilidae; genus Pithys; species Pithys albifrons. Next base: position 43,579,055 of record NC_092461.1, on the reverse strand, counting down.
TGCACAGGAATAGTACAATTTTCACTAGCTGCAAAAGTGGAGCATGGCCAGCTTCAGAGATGCTGCTGAGACCATCATGCTTCACTCCATTATATTCGGCAGTGAACAATTCATCACAAATTTTTAAATTCATATGATGAAGAAAGAAGATGAAAAAGCAGGATAGTTGTAAATAAAGCATGATCTATTTGAAAAGACAATTGCTATTTTGAGAAGACAGTTGTTGTTTTGAGATGGAGGATCTTCTATGACACCAGTACAGCCAGTCATAACACTGCTAGAACTTACAATAGGTATAGGATGAGAAGCCAATGCACAGACAAACCTGTCTCTCTCAAGTCAGTGAATCACAACCAGTCTTTTAGGACTAGATAGTTAAACAGTTGGAACTGCATCACAATCAAGGTAGTCAAAATCAGAATTTATATGTACTACCATCTGTATTTGCAGTCAAGTGACAAGGGTATACTACAAAAAGAACAAAATCACTTCCTCTGCCCATTAAGGAAACTACAATTAATTTCACTGATCTGCACTCAAGCATCTTTAATTAAAAGATCATAAGCACATAAGTGGGTTTGATTTCTTATTCTAATGTCCTCCTCAATTATTTATTGTACTCACCTTCTCATATCTGTGCACAGTTTTCTATTAGATGAATATAAAATATAAATGTTTATGCACTTTTGAGTATTTCCAACTGCAGTGCAAATGTTATTAACTCCTGAATACTTAGGTAAATATACATAATAGGCAGCCAAAGTGAGGCTACGTGATGTTAAGATAGAGTGACCATGTTGAATACATCTACAATGCCATCTGAGCTTTTGAAATGCTCTTTACCCATCTGATACCTGAATAACTACAAGAAAGCTTATGTATTAGCTTTCTTAACAGCTTGAGTCTCCTACTAATGATTCACTGTGTTAAATCAAAGCCTGGGAGGTCTTCCCTCCATGTGCAAGTATGATTGAAGTTTACAGGCCCTTAAGAACTTATCAAATGTGAATAGTCCCCTCTAGTTTGGAAAGCTCTGGAAAGAACTCACCAGTCTGTCCTAAAGGGTAATTAGAAGGAAGCTTCCAGTTGTATTTCCCTGCTTATACCATTTACAAAAGATAAACAGAGGCTAAAAATTTCCTATGTAGCTACGAAGAATTTGCAGTAAGTGCTATACAATATAATGCCTCTATGTGGTTCTTAATTTTCCTTTCATAAATATTTCTCCAATTTCATCCTATGCAACAACACATATTATCTATGTAACACTGTGGCTCACTTCTACCCCTAAGGAAAACAAAAAAATCATTAAACTGGTAATCACAATCACATCTCTGAGATTATAACCCAGGACTGCGATGTGTCTGCTCTATCACAAAAGATCTCTGAAAACCTTACTAAGTAAAGCCAGAGTTCTCAAGTGTACAAAGTTAATAGAGTAACAGCAGCTAATCAGTTTTGATTATAAATAACCATCTTCTGAAGATGTTAAACTAATATCTATGCACAAACAAAAGTATTCAATGAAAAATATTACAGAAAAGAGATCCCCATTTCATTACAGAAGATTGGAAGTTCTTCTTCATCCCTTTTCTTCTTAGCGTGGATAATTCTGTTTGAAAGATCATGTATGTTTGTATCTGCACAGAAAAATCAAATCATTAAGGGTTCTGGATGGTAAACTACAGGAGACCCATTTCTAAATGAAGGGAGAAGTTATGTGACTTCATTTCTCTTCTTGGAGGGATGGGATGGATAGCGAAGAGGAAGTAAGGGTTTGCTCATGTTCTGTAAAAAAAGGGGAAAAATGCTAGAAAATAAAGCTTACTGCAGTTTCTGCAAGACTCGAAGCTTTAACAAGAGCAAAGGATAACATACAATGCTAATTTATTGAATAAAAATTAAAAATTCACTGAACTTGTATCTCAGAATCAAGTCAAAATGAGCAAACCTTACTGAATTCAAATACACCACCACCCCTTTAAATACAACAATCCCATGATGAACACATTAACCTACTGAAGGTGTACACAGAAAGGCCCAAGACCTCTTGACCAGTCTTTGAGTAAAAGCATCACTTTTGGAACATCTCATTCCAGCCCTGGCACTGTAGCTTCAAAATGAGACAGAAAGGAGAGTCTGCTCTCCTGCAACATGGACTGTCATTTCCACCACCACAAGTAGTCTGTGTTAAATATACCATTAGGATGACAAGACAGACAGGGAGACACATTATTTCAGTCAGACTAGCCAAAGGGAAAAAAATCTACACTTTAGATTGCATTGCAAAGCATTCCTTTTAAAATTAATGCATAAATAAAAGCAGAGATTATGAAGCATTCATTGCAAAGACCTAATATTGTCTGAATTCATGAATTTTCTGCAGCCAAAGATTTTTCATCTCCCTTAGGCAATAAGCAAAATTAAACTTTGGTATTTCAAAGAATGACTATTGGATTATACACTTTGTTCCCCAGTGGAATGTCAGATGAGACTGCATTTTAAATTTGTTCTTAAATGCTTTAAAAATTGGGTAAAAGTGCATTAATTGAAACTGGATTCATGACTGATTAAACAGGACATTGACTGTTATTTTGTTTCTAGGTTGGTTGTCTACCCATTGAAAGTCCTCATATCTAATCTGGAAAGTACTGCTGCCCAATATCTTGAGATCAAAGCAAAGATCCAATCCTTTTTGTCTGTCTTAAATGACAGCTGCCACTTCCACACTATTATGACCAGTATTAGCTGTGTTTTCAGGATAAAGAGTTTATTTTACATTTATCAAGATTTCAAGTTATAACAGCAAGTGATCTAGAAGTGAATTTTGGGTCAAAATGCATTCTCCAAGACAGTTTTAAATCTCCCAGAAGTTCAGAAGACCAGAAAACCCTCCTATAAACTTTACAGAAAAATTAAGAGGAAATACATACATATATGTACACACACACACACACACATCTTTTCTACTTTAAACCTTTTTCTCTCAAAAGGAATTTGTATTATGTGGTGGGATTACCTTTTTTCACACTGGAAGGATCAGTTGTGTAAAGTGTTCAGCTTTTGCTCTGCTACAGAAACAGTATGTATTGCAGAGTAGCTTATGATTATACCTGAAGGTATTAACCATTTATTTTGATATGACAGATGATTACTTAGCACCAACAAACGTCAACTGGGCAGAAATCTAGTGAGTAAAGCTGAATAAGAAAAGTACAGAGGCCAAGACTGCACTAGAATTCTGAAGCTTCTTTATTCTCAACCTGCAATTTACTGTCACCTTGCCCAGGTGCCAATCTAAAGTGCCTCCTGAATGCTGATGTTTATTTATCATCTTCTCCATTCATTTATATCAGATGCTGATCTAAGCTGTACAAAACTGCCTTCCTCTGATGCCCTTTGTGCTTTTGTGCATATTCATCCACCTTAAACAAGCTCCTTCTTTTCTTCTGCAGAACCTACAAGCAGAACAACTACAAGGAGAAGAGGAAAAACATGTCTAAGCAAGAATAAAAGAGAAGAGGAAATACGCTGGGTAGCAGGAGGCTCTGTAGCAAGGATAGCTTTGTCTATTGCTTGAGACTCCAAAAGACTCTACAGAAGCAGGAGATACTGTGCCCTTTCCTGCAAATAACTTGACAGTAAAACTACATCTTGCTGAGAAACCATGAAGAACAATGTGCATGCTTCTAAGAATCTTTATTTCCTCCCGTGATTTTCTCAGCATAAGTCTGCAATAATTTAATAATATCCACTGTAAAAATCAGTGAGCTGCAGTAAGACAGCCCCACTACCACCCGTGTTGCTCCATGCCCCTATTCAGTGTGACACACATTATTTGCATGTACTTGGCCCATCATCCACACCCTGCTGCTGAGCTGAAAAATGCCCCATGCCAACATTTTACCATGCCAAAGGAAATACATTTTTTGGCTCAGTTCCACAAATTGCACAACCTCATAAAGTGGTTTAAGTAAAGAGTTCAGGAGAATGGGGTAATTAAAGGAGGTGATTATTCTGCTAACACTTAAGATGAGAGAACAGGAGAATAGACAGGACTTAAAAAACGTCTAAACATTTTTCTTAAAATCACTTACACGCATTTCAGGATCTATATTTCAAATGTAGAAATCAATATGATTATTTTTTGTTACCTGTTCACTTGATAAAGTTTTCATACTATCCTTTTCACTGTTTAAAACTTCTTTGGAAGTTATACAGAGTTAAAGATAAGAAATATTTGTGAGTCCCATCTATCAATGATTAGTCAAGTATATTTATTTATTTCTCAAACACATGAGATTAATTTCATACATTGTTTATGCTGTTATTAACTCTCAACTATTGACACTTGCAACTTTTCTTCTCTCTCTCTCTCTTTCCTCCCCCTCCGACCCCCTCCTTTATTCAACATATTATTTCTAAAGGATGGGCTTTAAGTGCCTGCAGCCAGTCAGCCAGCAGTGGAGCTACTGTAGTTTACAACAGCCCTAAGGGGTCGTTTCTCCAGTTTTTCCAGGCCCTGTTGTGCTTTATAACCCTACATACAAAAACAATCTGAAGTGCAGGAAGGACCTGGTCCCTGTGCGGCTGCTGCTGTTCACCCCCTCTCCTGCACTGGAGCCGTGGGTCGGCAACTCTGCTGCACAGCGGAGTGGGATTAGTCCCTTCCCTACCAGAAGGCACAGAGCAGCATTTTGCTGAAAGGGAGCGATTTCACAGCTTAACATCACTGGGATAGCATTAAGCAGCAACATGTCCAAAACTAAACACCAAATTTGAGGGGGAGGGGGGGGGGAAAGAGAGAAGAAAAAAAAGAAAAAACCCAAAGATTTCATATATCTCCTGCAGGAGATTTTCCCAGCCTACTCCTCGCCTGCCCAAACCCCCTTTTCTATCATTGCATTAACAAAGCCAAGGAGCTCACGCTGTGGCATCTCATCGGAGGGCACAGGAGTTAACAATGCGAGTGTGAGCTCCAGTGGCCATGGCAACAGTAGCTAATTCTTCTTCCCAATCAGGGTGGCAATTCTCTCCCATGGCTTGAATCGGTTACAAAACAAAATACTCTCAAAGACCTTTCAGAGCCAATAGCCTCGCAGCTAATCTGCTAATAGGAAATAATCTGCAGCTAATATACACATTCCAGGGCAGCAGTGTGTTTTCTTAATACTTTGTTACATGGGCCTCTTTCCAAAGAAAGCAGAGCAAAGAATAGAAAACAGACATTCATTAAAAATAGTACAATACTACCTGGCCGCTATTAATGCCTGAAACGTGCTCCAACTTGCATGGCTCTTAAAATGGTGATTTGGAGTGACAGCACTAGATAGACTGAGTGCAATGCAATTAGATTTAAAAAGTTACATATAGTATTAGTTACAGCTAGTTCATGTGAAAAATCAAACTTGAAATGATTTCCACATTACTCTCTTTCCATTTAAAGTATCTCTGAACAAAAGCACCGAGTTGACAGAAATGTGCATCAGTAATATACAGTCCAGATGGATACATGAAAACAAATACTAATAAACATGCACTTACAGCATACTCATCTAACTGTGTGACAGGAGTTTAGCCATACATTCTCCACCTGGCTTAAACACAGGAGTAAACAGCAAATGGACAGTGAGTGACAAAGGAGTGCTGAAAAACTAACAATGAATTCCCAATTTTGCATCAGTAATTTTAGGAAATCTGCACAACATGGCTTAACTCCAATAATAAGGGTAGGACTGGACTTCTGAAAGCCTGAGCATATTGGCTCCAGCATTTTGTGGTGTGGTCCAGGTGCAGGCCAAAGGCAAGGTGAGCTCCAACCTGCTTGGGACATACACGTTGGCATCTTGTATGTGTAATTCAGAGATGCAGCACTACTGTTGGATTAAGGAGAGAATTAAACTTCCATTCCCAGCAAGTCTAAATGCTGCCAATGGAGCTGGTTGTCACAGGAAATAACGCCCAACTTCAAAGCCATCTCTGTTCATCACATTCAACCCAAACCATCACATTTGCACCACCAACATGGTACGAATGAAACTAAAATTTCTCAATTCCCTGGTATATTTACACTTTTCTTTCTTTTTCCCCTCCAGTGGTAAAGCCAAGGACACCTGGTTGTTTCAGGCCACTTTACAGGCATCAAACAGAATTAAAAGACTGATTGCAGATTCTGGCAAAGACTGGGAGACAGAGAAGTGTTGAATACATCAGTGTAATGCAGTGCAACTCCATCTTCAACTACAATTGTAGAGAAATGTCTCAATCTACCATCACCTCAAATTACCAAAATGTTTCATTTTTAGACCCTTCTGTTAACATCTGAAACATCTATTAGTCAGGGTGACATTTCACAGATCTTCTCTTGTACCTAAGATGATTACTCTTCAATGTAATTTTAAGCCCCAAGACACAAAATTTCTGTGTCTGTATTTAATATAAAAGCTGGGGGTTTTGAAATGAAGAGAGCAAGAAATAAATCTTTCCATTCTGATCTTACTTTTATTTCATTGAAAACTACTTCAGTCCTGATATGGGAAAAGGAAGGCAGCTCGACATAATGGGAAAACGATTTTAGCAGAAACATTTTAAATGTTCTGATTTAGAAATATTGTGGAAGCACCCAAGCCAAAGACCTTTAAAAATGACAGTTCTCCCAGTTCACAAATACAAGTGATACAGTTTAAGTAACGTTCAGAGCATCACTAATGGGGAGACCTTCTCCACGTCAGTGGCCATCTCCTTTAGTCTCTAATTATCTTAAGATTTAGTGGCATGCAATCCATTTCTACTTTGTGTCATTCTCCAGGTAAATGAGACAATTTATGAGAACAAGTGCAAATTGGTGACTTGTAGATTTTTCTAACGATGGACAGTGAGCTCCTCTTGTACTTGGGGCATTTAAAAGAGCTACTTCCTGCACAAGTTTTCATTGAAGTCATCCCAGATGCTCCTGTTGCATGCCCTAGGGCAAAAGGCTCTCAGGACAAGATCTCTTCACAAGGCAGCATGTTTCCCTGAAATATCCAGGAACTTTAACTCTGCACATTGGTAAATCTGGCTGAAACAGGCTGAATTGCTGACAAGTTACGGGGTAAGAGCAGGAGGAGCAGAAATGACTGTACAGACATACACAAACACCCTTCCCTCCATGAATGCATAAAGCCACGTTACAATGTATACAAGACCAATGCAAAGTGATAAATCAAATTATGCTTGACCTTGCTTAGAACAAGCAGTTTCACTGCTCGTCTGGAGTTTATACATCAGCATCTAGTGTTTGGTGACAGCTACTTTACACAAACTAACCAACTGCAGAATTTACCTTTCTTAGTTTGTTTATTTTATCCTGATACTGAGGTTCAATCCCATCCTCTGTTAAAACAGCCTGACTCATTCTGAGCACACTCTGCAGAGAGAATGAGATTTCAATAGTGGTCAGCACTAACCTACTTCTGCTCTCCAGCCATTGGCACAGTAAGTAAATGCTCCTTGATTTTGATGGTAGAAACAGAAACAGGTCATTGCTGAGGGCTCTTGAAATTCCACCAGAATCTCTAAACAGGTCAAACATGCTGCAGTCTCACTGCTGTTTATCCCTCACAAACTCAGCCTGTGTGATATCTGTTTATCTTGATATATATTTGAACCAGCTGCTTGGAAGGAAATTGTGCAAATAGGCACAGACACCACTTTTTTATCCCGTTCTGATTTTCCCCCAGTTCTGGCTGGTGATGGTTTGGTCCAGTAATGTGCTTGCCTCCACATTTCAATTCCCGCATCCTCTCTGTCTCAGTGAGAAAAAAGGAAAAAAAAGCTGCCCGAGTCACAGTGTATTCCAAGTCTTTAACTTGGTGAGAGCCTCGAATGTTGCCCAGTTCTTAGAAAAAAAGAAAGGCCGAAAAAGAGGTAGAAATAAAACCCAGAAACTTTACAGTTAAATGATTTTCATCATTGAAGAGTGCTTTTACCTCTCTTTAAATCAGTTTTTATAATTTGAGTTGTCATGACAACATGATGCAACACTTCACTGCCATGACAATCTGACAACTTTCAAAAACAGTAAGTGCTGTTTTTACTCTGTTTTTCAATCGCTCCCAAGGAAACAAGCTGTTATTTACTTCTGTGACGAAACTCATACGATACCATAATGGATCCAATGTCAAGAAAAATTAAGGCATAGAATGGGGGAAACGGGGACAGAAAATATGTTTTTGTGTACATAATTACTCCATAAAAATTCACCTTTTTTCCATTGTCTTGTCCCAATTCACCACCACAATTCTACTCATTTCCACTAATGAATTCACTGACTTTCTCCACAACCTGACCAGAACTGGTCTTTGATTAATCACAAGATCATAATTGACTCAAAAATGGCCTGTTTTCTTAGCAGCAGTTTTAGCTGATGTTTTTATGCTTGGTTGTGTGCATTTGGATACTACAAAACAAACTGAAATAAATGAAATCTCTGTGTGACCATGAGGTAACTCCAGTGGAGAAATGTATTTTTAAATCCCATCAATTTATGTGAGGTTTGGGTCTAAATTCTATGGGGACGATAAATCCACTGGCTAAGTCTCTTCTAGACGGAGTCAGAAAATATTTCCAGACACCAGAGCTTGGTTATCTATATTATTCAGCTGTATGGAAAAAAAAGCACTGAGATGATATCTATTCTGTCTAGCAAAAATAACACTCAAGAGCTAACACAGACCAAGGACCTCTCACAAAAAGGCAGCCACCTTGTTTTGGAAGCTAAGGTAGTTCAAAACTACTAAATACAACAGCTGGCCTCAGTGGTATAGGATGATCTTTAGCACCACTTTCCGTACTGGGAAACAGACATAGCCATTGTTTTCCTAGCAGACTTTTTTCGAGAAACATGAAAAAGCCCAAACCAGTCAATATCAAAATACATTCTATTAAAGGCTCACTTCACATAGGTGTGATGGAGGCTCTTATAAAGTACAGTAATGCAATTAGACAGCAGTTACTTCAAGATAAAACTTAACCATGAGAACTTGCTGTCTCAGTCCAGATGAACACTCGGACCCCGCCTCAGGGGGATTACCCCACACCAGCCTCCTCTCCTGCTCAGTCCCCACACTCTCCACAGAAGTACCCAAGCCTGGACACAGCCAGAGGGGCAGTGAGGAACCAGGGAGACTTTCAGCCTGATACAACATGGCAATATGCTTTGAATATCAAATATTGCTTCCTTAAACAAAACACAGTGCTGGAGCAAAGAAGCAGTGGTAATTTTTTGGACACCACAGTTGAGAAATTGCTGTGTGTGTACAAACACACCTCTATGACAAAATGCTAAATATACATATATATACATTTTTGTACATATATATATATAATTGACATATAATAGATCAGTATTTTTGGAGGCAAAGGTATAACTTTTGCAGCATCGATATCTACTAGCAGCAAATGAATCATTCTATAGGGAAGAAAAAAGAAGCACACTCTCATGATGGATATTTTACCTCATTTAAAAGATTTCATGCACTTTCATCACCCCCCTTCAGTAGTTTAGTGACTACACATGTTGGGCTCAGATAAAGGTAAGCCAAACCACCAGAGGCTTCAGTGCTTTGCTTTCTTTTCTATGAGAGCTTGAGACTTAATTTGCAACCTTCCTAGAAGATAGGAGTTCACTACGAGAAACGAAGCATAGAGGAGCTAAAAATTAGTCTCATTCTGAAGATCTCATCCAGCTCACATTTTTCTATAAGGGAATGTTTCCACTGATTTCAGTATAATCTAAAAGACAAAATAAGTCAATTATGCATAAGCTCTTCATTAAAGAAAAAACCAACTCAAACCAAACAAACTCAGACCCACTTACTTCTGCCTCCAAAATCCCACACAGTTCCCATTCCACATCTTAATATGTCTCTATTTATTATGAGTTCCTGTTGACGGGAACAGATATAGCCTTTGTTTCCATTGGTGCCTCATTAGCAAAGCAAGGCTGCCAAAACCCAAAGCGGTTCGAGATGTTGTTTCACAAAAGTTGCCTATAAACACACTTCTGTTTATGTTTATCAGTCAAAATGTGCTCGTGCTTTTTGTCATATAGGCCTGCAGTGAGGACTAACTTGATTGTCTTCTCCGTAGAGGTGAAAAAAAATCACCAAACTTTCTGCTCTACACTTTCCAAATGAATCATATGAAAAGTTGTTTCAAATCATAAGCCCAGATATTGCCAGGAGATGGAGGGGAGGCAAAACTCACTACAGAGCAAGAAGTGAAAGTGTAAACTGGAAAATCATCAGGTTTCTCCATGGCATAACAGTGATATGAGTCAGAAACTTATATGCTGGGAACTTGCATTCTGACCTCGACACGCAGAAAATGGAGATACTCATAGGCACTATCCAGATGGTAATTTGAACTAGTAAGCCGCAGTATGGGTGATAAATCATCATTTAACATGGCCTATGGAAAACCAGGGCAAAAAGGAGAGAGGACAGACTGTGTGATGACACTTCAATAGTACCAGATGGTCTGGGTATATTTTCAGACATTTAAATATCAATATTCAATTTCAGTAATGGTTTGCTATCAAACTCAGACTACTTCAAGAGTGAATACCAACTTCTCTTTCTCCAGAAATGTCCTTAACCACTTAGAGGAAAAAAAGAGAGATTTTTTCTTAATCTCAACTCTCAAGAAATAAACCAGAAGAGAGAAACTTGAGTGGTGATGCATGGTAAATTGGGACACACATGTCTGATTTTAACCTCACTTGTGTCATGGATCTGTTTCCTGTTGACGGCATGTAACAGGCAGTTGCACAATGTACCAGAGAAATTTGTGGGCAGAATGATGATGATGTAGAAAAAGCAACACCAAAATACAGATTAAGCACAGGAAAATTTATACTGGCTGAAGAGGGATGCTCCAGAAGTACGTGGGCAAGTGATTCATTGATGAGGAGAGGAGGGGTAGGATCAGACACCTCTTCAGCACTTGTCCTTTCAGAGCTTGATAGTTTGGAAAATAACTTTCCCAGCCTTCTATCCTCAGACTCTTTCTTAGTTAATGTTGACAAAAATATTTACCTTAACATCAAGTAAACACAGATCCCAAGGAAATGTCATAAATAATCTTTGTGTTAACAAAATTTACCTTTACTCAGATGAATTGCATGAATATGCTTACATGCCATTTAAATCAACAAATGTACTTTGCGCATTTTTAAAGCAAAACATAGAAATTCAGCACCTAATAAAATACTACTACCATTTAATTATTGAGGATTTTAAAATTACATTACCATTAATTACCATTCCTCAGAAATGTATATATTCATTTTCTCTTCTATCAAATTTAATTTGCGGTAATGGGCCCACAACCATCCTTGACTTAGGTGTATTTCTAAAGTATCTGTGACATGTGATAAATATGAATCATGACTTAAGAAAGAAAAAGAAAGAATGGCAACATCACAAAACAATCATCAGTTTCCCCGTGTCCTGAATAAGAATGCAGACCTGAACAAATAATTTCTTTTTTCTTATAACACTGTTATTGTACTTGATACTTCTGAATGTAAACCTAATATTATACTGAATATCACTTTTATAGTTTTAAGAAGAATAATAAGTAAAAATATTCAAAGTTAACACCCAGAACAACACTGTGAAATATCAACACAAATAAATAAGTGCAAGATGTAGCATATTAAATGTCTCCTAATAAATTTTAGTATGTGCAAATCCACAACTCATCCATAGTTCCTCACTGTATGGCATCACTTTCGTGAGAGGTTTGACATGATTGTGCTCAGAGGTTTCCTTTGTTTCTATTCTGTATCTATTTCAGACTCCATTTCAGTCATCCTGTTATAACTGCAGTTTCAGATGGAAGTGAAGAAGATACAATATGAGCACTAACATTACCAGTAGGGTATCTTGAGTCAGTTTTCCTTGTTTTTAAAGCCAAATGTTTGAAGCAGCTACAACTTGTAGTAAACATTCTATCTGACAGCATTTACTGAGATTGGCAGATTTTTTAGGCAATATTACATAGACTGTAAACACTTGAAAGTGCAAATGCTTTTTGCAAACATGCAACTCATAGCAAAAAAGGAACATGTGCTTTAAGGGAACTATGGCAATATAAATAAATAAATATTAATCATCATCATCAATCTTCCAGCAGTTTCCCACAGAATTTGTTGAAGAGGTAAAGACAGATTGCTGCTGATCTGATTAAGGATTTCCTTCTTTTTAAACTGAAAGTCACTTAAAGAAATTATTGTATAAGCCCAATGTGTCAAATGTAATCAAGTTGATTGGTAAATATTAGTATACTTTTCTATCACTGGAATTTGCAGCAGAAGCAAGTATGTAGGATACACGACACACCAGAAAAAAAAACCACACACCAAAAAATGACTTTGGTTGAAGTTGCTTGAATAATTTCTCTTGTATCCCAAACCATTAGGGCCAAGCTTCATCACTACTGCGATTTAAGGGCAATCACCACCTTACTTCAAAAACAGCGTGTTGCTGAATCTGTGTTTTAAGTTAGGTTTTAGGTGTTCAAGAAGCCATCTACTGAAGTGTTCCATCATCAAAGAGCACATTAACAAGCCAGGATGGACAAAATCCCCAAGCACTGCATTGTTTAGCCAGACTGGACATACTGACAGTATAACAATTCTTTGTTATAAGACTAAAAAATTTTATCTCTGTATATTTGTGCTCTCTTTTACTGGAACAGTCTCTCGCTGATCACTGACAACATCTTGGTATGGACTTGGATTTGAGAAGGAGATCAGCTCCCACCAGTGCCCCAAAAATCTGCCTGCACTGTGACTGAGAACAGAGCAGAAATTAAAATTCAGCCCCTTACCTAGGCGTCCCTGAGCTGTTTTGAAAATGTGGCCTTGATCTCAGCCAGTTGAACTGTACTCCGATTTTGAGAGAAGGAAGTAATATCATGAAGAGATTCATGTGCTCAAAACCTGCTTGATGCTTGCACAACCACCTCCTCTTGTGCTTGTCTCAACAGCAGCCATTTGCTGTTCCTTCTGATAATTTGCACGTCATTTAAGGCTAACCTAGAACTACACAAAATTGAACACAGACTGGGAGCAAAATTTTATCAGAAGTACAGGAGGGGGAAAAGTTTTTGTCAACCATTTGTTTTCAACTACCCATTTTTTCATCCAACTGCAATTCTAGTGCTTTAGTGCTACTTATGTGACATTCCTGCAGGAAAGGCAAGGAATGGTCAAGTTGCCACCATGTCTGCTTTTCCAGGAAATACAGCTTGTCAATGCCGGTTCTTGAGGTGCAACCATACGGCACATCCATTTGGATGGCAGATACATGTGCTTATTCTCCAGACCAGTGTAAGAGCAGTTCATATTTAACGTGTGCATGTTTGTGTGCATGTGTGAGAAGAGGTCATTATCATTCCCCACACTGCCCCTCAAATTAACTAAGGCCATTACCTGGCAAAATGTCACATCATTTCAAAACCAGCAAGACCCACATCACCCCTGAAAATTACTTCAGTAAAGCATTTATCATTATGTGAGCTTGAAAGTTAGGTCTCCCATGACAGAACATTCCTTGATATTAGCCAAACCATCAAACTAACAAACACTTTCTATAGTTTTAACATATGGATTACATTTGAACTGACAGTGAGTTTTCCTCTGGACTGATACCCTGCTGCCTCTGTACATGCTTATGCTTATGGGGCTCTTTTAAGCACCGCTGCCCTGAAATAAACTCCTACTACTCCTACAGGATTTCACACCAGCCAATTTAAATATTTTAATAATGAGTAAAAAGTTTAAAATTAAGATAAAATATTGTGTCAAGCCACAGACAGTGCTGACAGTTCAAAAAGAAAATGCTTTCTGTGCAGCATCCATCAGCACATCTGTGACTGTACACTGTGTTACATCTCTGGTTTGTTCAGGATTCCCTGTCTTCTACTCTTGTCTTTCGAAACCAAATCACTCATCAGATGGACAGACCAACAAGACAGGCCAACAGAAACATCTGCCGCTGAAGGTCCTGCTGGAGCTGGAAATGCAGTGGCCTTGCTTAGAGAGGTGATGTGCTGGCAGAGGCCACCACAGTCCCCACTGGTGGCTTTTTGGAGAGCCCCATTGAGAGCTGGAGCTCACTGCCCCAGCTGGCCAAGTGCCAAGAGTGACACTGCAGTGGCTCCAAAAATGGGGCCATCCATGGGAATGAGAAACACTTCAGCACACAGGAGTACCAGTTACACCCTCCTTGTGCTAAATTGCGGGTTACAGAAAAAATCAGCTGGAAGCAGGGAGGAGGAGAGAGCAAAGGTGCTTTCTCTACTAGGTGTGACAGCTCAGGAACATGGGCACCATGCAGCCTGTGACTCCAGGCCAGCAAGGAGAACCAATCTCTCTTCTGTTTGTGAGCAGTAACCAAGACAATTGCAAAGCAGCTTAAGTTACTCCTGCTTTTGACACACCTATGGTCTGAATTGTCCACAACTGTTTAGGGCTTCCCCCAGCCCTGGCTGGAGTCACAGCATTGGACACCACTGAAAGTACCTATTTGCTTCATGGGTGACTGGCACTCAACCAGAAGGACATTTCTGAAAGCCTTCCAATGGCTCCCTTGCTTCTGAAAAAATGTGGCAATGTAGGCTGATGTTAAACCTCCAAACTTTCTTCTGGCTCTTCAAGTTTTTTTTCAGTAAAGATAAAATGCAGCTAATAGAGTCCCCTGACATCTGCCACATCCTGGCAGAAGGAAATGCTTCAGATTTCATGGTGATTTGGGTTTCTCAGTGCCAGTCACTGTTTCTGGTTTTATGTATTTAACAGTGATCTGAAAACTAGAAACTTAGCAACATATTTTGTAGCTGATTGGGTTGATAACGCCTTTTTTTAAAGCTCTTCCTGCTTTAGGATAGCATGGCAACAAAACCAGGTGGGTGTACAACATTAAGAGAAGAGAGTGAATTAAACCAAACAAGAAAAACAAATGTTGAAAAGGGAAAAAAATTAAACTAATAACAAGCTGATGAACAGATTAGTTCTATTTAGTTTCATTTTCCTGTGCCCCCTTTTTGGATAGTTTATTATTAACTAAAGTAAATTCAGCTGTTCACAGAAAATAGAAAAATTATATGAAAAAGCAAGTTAACTAAAATGAGCTGATACAATTTTGTTTTTTGTTGATTCAATTGAGGGACTTTAGCCAAGGAGAATGAGAACAAACTACAGAATGTATCTAATGAGAAATCTAACTAACAAAAATAGTTCTTAATGCAAAAGGCAATTTAAAGTGGCCAAAAAAAGCCCTCATTCCCTCTCTGCACAATGATGCAGCCTGCTTCAGTGAATATTGCCATGTCTTATAGCTCAAGTCTGTAAACATTCTGTGCTGATAGAGAAGGGTGCACTTTGCATTCCTTTCTCAATATGGTAATGCTGTAACTTATACCTCTGACTTATCACAGCATTGAGAAACACATGTTTTCCCCTTATTTGGTAGCACAGGGCCTCTGGGAAAGGAAAAGGGACATACTCCCCAGTACCAACTGTGAGCACCCATCACAACAGACCTGCCTACAAAAGCTGGCACCCTACTTTCTTTGAGCAGGACAGAAAGCAAAACTGCTGATGTGCCTACAGTCTCCTCTACAAGCACAGAGAGAAAATGGTGCAAGAGACGATGGAGGGACTTGCACACAGCATTCAGCAGATCTCTGGGTTCAGCTGCCCAGTAGGCTACTGACTGCCCTATAAGCCAGTGCCCAGTTTTCTGGTTCTGTAGGCAGCCCATAGTGCACCAAAAAAGTAGTCAATACACAGGTAGTTATTTTATGGTGGAAGAGAGGAGAAGTGCTGCCTTTACTGGAACACTGAGGGTCACAGGGTTGCAATGCCCTCTTACCCACAGTGCTTCCCAGAGGGTGCGGAGATGGCAATGCGGGGAAGAAGGGAAGGGCCATGCTACTTTTTCCGGTAGATAGGATAGAGTTGTAGAGCAGCTCTACAGCTTCATTAAGAAATAGATTTTATTGGAAAAATAAGTGGAGTAAAGCAGATTTTAGAAACTTCAGTACCAAACTGCCATACCTCCATACTGTGTTTGGAGGTAACTCAACACCATGGGTCCCAGGGTTGGTGAACTTAAATCTCAGAAATTGTGTCAGAAATATTCAGCTCTGAACAAGAGCAGGATACTGAGGTTTCGCCTCTCTGAGCAGCTTTGTACCAATCTTATCATCTGGAAGCCCATCAGCTGCAGCCCTGCCGAGGTGCTGCAGCAGCATCAGCTTCCCTCAAGAACACTAGAACATCTCCTGCTCTTCTCAAATTGAATTGCAACTTCTAAGATACAGCATAAAAGGAAATAATTTAGTGGTTAGAACAAATGTTCAGTGGGGAAAACTCTAAGACAAGAAATAAAAGGTCAAAATGTTTTCCCTTCCCCAAAAACACTTTCAGCCATACCTCCTAGAAAGATCCCTAACCACAGCACCGCAGCCCAAGGCAGTTCCATGTGGGACATGCAAACCATGGGGACTGGCAAAGAAGTATGTCTGAGCAGCTAAGTGCTTCCTCCTGCACATACAAGCAGCAGGGACTGCTGCTGCAGCTGATGATGGCTTGTAACATCAGCTCATTTGGAAACTCCTCGTGAGAGTGGTGCCAGGAATGAAATGCCTCTTGGGGTCCAGCCCACACCGTATCACGGAGATGATCCTCCCTCCTAATTGCCATGGTTGGCATCTGACCACTTGGGGCATTTTTTTAAATCTCCTTAGAATCCTAAATTTGACTTGTTTCCAGTAGCATGGTGGGGGGAAGGAAAATAGGTTTAAGCTGAGCTATAAAGAGGAGACAACACCTGTTAGAAGCCTCCTAGAGAGCTGCCCTTGCCACCCTCTGTGGATAACCTTCAGATGGGCACAAGTCCCCTGCCCAGCAGTCAGTGTGGCACTCTTACTAACACTGTACAGCAACCACATGCCACCTTGTCAGGAGTGGCTGGCAGGAGCCTTCCTGTCAGGACTTGCTTTGGAGGTGAAGAGCTCCTACGCTGTGATCACAGCAGTAACATTTTGCAAAAGAGGTATTAAACTGTTGCTACAAAAATGATCGCAAAGTGAATTTAAAATTTTGGTTCTTCCTGTCTGCTTGAACAGCAACAATGAACTTTGCAGACACCAGTTTGTCCATGCAACTGTAGGAGAAGGTATTTTTAATCCCATTTTCTGAATGGAAAATTAAAGTAGAGAGCTAAGTGAATTTTCCAAGGACACAAGTCCAAGCAGTGTTGGGCCTCAGAAGGAACATTCCTTATAAAGCTGCTTTGCAGAAAATCACTGCTCCCCCTTCCTCCCTATACCCCACAATTTTTGAACACACTTAGAAACACAACTGCAGTGTTTTATTTTTTCTGTTTTCTGTTTCTAGATATGTATATATGCACACCATTTACCATCATGTATCAATTAAGTCAATCCCATTTCTTCAGATCCTTACTTGCTGAAAGATGTTTTATGGAAAGAAAAGCAAAGCCAAACAAAAATTTCTTTATGGGTGCTTTTGAAGAAAACAGCTACAGAAACATCTATCTGGCACAGGGAAGACAGAAGATGACAACCAAGGGAAAGCATTCAAGAATCTCTGAGGATGAAGCAATTCCTACTGTTTTGAATTGCACACATGAACTCAGAGCTGGACAACAAAACACTTCCTAGGAAGAGCTGCAATGGGACATGCTGCACAGCAATCCTGCTGCTGATGGTATCACTGCCTTACTGTTTCTGGTGAACTTCATTGCAGAAGGCAGCTGTAAAGTTTACAGTGTCATAGCAGCCATGGTCTTGGAGAACCCCTGGGGGATACAGTGGAAACAAATATGCCCCCCTGCCACAGGGAAATATCATCATAGTGTTAGTGGCTTTGATTGTGCAACTGAGGTCACTTAAATTCCCCTGTAACCAAATCCAGGTTTGCATCCACACACCTAAACCATCAGGAATTCATACAATCTCTTGTCTTTGATATCTAAACCTGTTATCTTTGAAAAGATATGTTCCAGTGCACTCAGACTGCAGTGGCTTGATTCAGGATTTACTATATGGAAAACCTGTAGTTATCAAACTAGTCTAAGTGATCACAGCAGCATCCAGGAATATATTTCCTCTCCTTAAGATGTTAAAGTAACAACTATAAAAACACTTGAAAATGTTATAAAATTGAATCCTTCTTTTAATCCTTGTTAGCACTGAGGTATTTAAATCTTATTTATATATTGCCATTTGCCAGCATTAGTGAGGCATTCAGTAAATTCAGAAAGAAACAAAGGCAAGAAAATCCCACATGGAAAGGCATTTTCATTATGAAAAACAAATAAGCCAAAGGAAGTATCAACCACAGTAAGGCATGTCCATACATTGAAATACACCTCTTCAAAGAAACAAATTGCTGATTACAAACAACACTTTAGCAACATAAACATTACAAAGAATGAAGCCTGTCTTTTCTTCTTTGTCACAAAGCATAATGAATTGAAGACTGAGATGACAGAGGCAAAGAGGAGTTAGTAATTCATTGTCAAATGCCATCATTGCATGGCAAGTCTGTTTCTTGTATTACTTTAAGGTTTTTAAGGGTTGATTTTATTCTTCTAATACGGATAGAAGAATACGATGCCTCGGTTTGTCCTTTTCTGGGCTGGTTGATGCTAGTCACACAGCACAGGTATTCACAGAAACTTTATACTGCCCCACTAACTGAAATTTATGCCAGTTGGATGTCATTAATAATACTCTTAAACCAGATAACAGTAGTTATAGCAAAAATGGCAGATATAAGCAGGATTTCTTCTGTACGTGAATTGCTTCAATAGGACCTCAAGTGCCACAGTTTAACACCTAGAGCTTAATTTAAGCAGCATACAAAACATTGTCAGGCAGATTCATGTATTTTTATGCACATATAGCAGAGGTTTATTTTGGGAAAAGCATCATAGGAATGCAGTAAGCACAGTTGACACAACCTGCTTTTTAGTTATTATAAAATATGTTTTGCATTCATAGATCCCTGGTAATGTTGTGATTATTTTCACAGAATGGATGAATCATAGATGCTAGAGATTAGCAAAGCAAGTCAAATCACCAACACATACCACTCTTTTCCATACCAAACAGTTATTCCTGCAGCACTGGACTGTGAATCTCATGAATCACAAGTGATGCCCATTCACAGAAGCAAAACAAACATCCCGGTCACCCTGTGCCACCCTGTTTGATCTCACTGGAACATAAAAGCAGTGCAAGGTCAGGCAGGGGCAAGAGCTGGATAGAAAGATTGCCGTGCAACGCTGAGACACCCAGCAGGGTATGGCATTAGAGGTGCGCTGCATTTCTCTCTGCCTGTTTTCTGATCTCACACAGCCGAAATCACAGCTAATTCAGCAGAAATGGATGATATCCCAGGCCAGCACTAAACCAGCACCTCAGCATGGTATCAGGGGCCACTCGTCTACTGGACGTCTCGCTCCTGGTTTGAGTCAGGAAAATATTCCACCACCTGTGATCATTAAAGATTCCCTCATGCTTGTGTCAGCGGAGGGTTAACCCTCCTGACCTGACCAGGTAATTACTTTTTACCTATTTAATTTCCACCTGGAGTTTCAGTTTCCTCACTTTCTAGCCCAAATCACTTTGTGTTCCTAAAGGGCGCTATAAGTCACATTTCTGGAAATGATCCCTGAAGAAAGAAACAGACTCTTTGGGAGTGGAATGTACTGAATTACTGAACAATTAAAAGTGTCTCATGTAAGAATATAAAAATCATTCTTGGGAGCACATGCTATAAAATCCTGATCATTCCCAGGATCCATAAAGCCAATTCTGAATTGACAATGGATAAAGGAAGCACCATTCAATATGCCAGTAGATCAACAGTGAGGAATCGCAAATTCCTATGCAACAATTCAGCATCACTGCAGTTTCATTGGCTTCAGTTGCTGTACACTCATTTCACTCTCGGCAAACCAGAAACTTTCAGGTCTCAACCGCCTGACTGTCTCCCTATTCATAAGCCAAAGTACAAAGAAAACACTTCCTAGAAAAATGACAGTATGGTCAGTGACAGTCCCCTTGCAACTGTGTGAAAGGAAACATGTAGTACTTTGCGCAAATATCTGTTTAAGGCCTGATGCAACCCACTATTTTACCATGAACCTGGAAGTAACAGAAACACAAGGTGAAATTTATTTCCTTTTAATGTAATTTCTTTTTTTTTCTTGTTTTGTCTGAAGTAATTTGAAAATGGGGGCAAAAGGCTAGTGAGAGATGGCAAACCTTTTCTGACCTGGAAGTCTAGTCCAAAACCTAAAAATGGGCAAGCTATGCTTGTCCCAGCTCTGAGCCAGAGGTGTTAAACACTGCTCAAAAAAACCTCTACAGCATCTGGGTGATTTCAACTCTGTTGTTTGTGTTCCTCTCCAACACACAAAACCCAGTGCAGGTACTCATCAATTGTTTTGTGATATGAATTCTATGGGAGGGGAGAAACACAAGCCAGAAAATCAAAGAAGCTGAATTCATTTCCATTTGTAAAGAGCTGCTTTACTGTCTGTCTGCAAATAAATCTCAGTAAATAGCTCCAAGGTTGAACTAGAGAATATTGTATGGATCAAAGAATTCATGTCTTCCTGTGTAAAGTGAGCAGGCCACAAGCTCACTTGTTTGTCTAAAACAATTAGGGCTGGTATGAAAAGGAGGGGGCAGGGACAAATAAGCCACAGCTGATTTTACTTTGCAAAATATTTTGGGGGGGGGGTGTTCAAATTAATAACCGGTTAGGCCCCAAAACAGTCTAATCTTTGTCAATTGGTGCCAAATTATGCAAGGTGCTGCCAATTCTGGTTGTCTAACAAATCAGTACCAGTGTACATCTAGGCTGAAGCTTGATTGATTCTGGTCATTATTTGGGCTGATCTCATTTGAACACATGGAACCAATATGCAGTCCAGATGTTCATTTGCAGTGAACCACTGAGTGAAACTACTCATCTACACGCAAGTTTAGTCCTGTAGCACAGCAACACAGACCCATTGCTCCTCCTCACCAATGCAAGGATTCATTCAGTACAAAAATCTATAAACCATTCTGCTAATATTTCTGTCAGCTGAATGACTTTTACAGTACTACATAAAGCTGACAGATAATGCATGCCAGTCCTAATTTGAGATAAACTTTTCTTTTGGGACTTTAACCATTGAACCAGCAAACAGATTGAGTAGTAACATTTATTACAATGCATAAATCATTTCCCTGAAACTACTAAGGGTCTTGCCTGAGGGCAAAACTTCTGAGTAGCCCATGAATCCTAATATACTGGATAAATTACTAAATTGTATTGTCACTCTGCCATTTGCTTATCGGAAGCAAATTCATAAAGCTTTTCAAAAGTAATTTGACAACCTTTTTTTCCCATGTTCAGCCTTTATAAATATGTAATAGTAACATTTTTATCAAGAACAGAGTTCACCTCATTTTCAGTGTGAGCAGCAGGGTTTATAACAATAATTTTATAGTATTTTCTCTCAAGTTAAATGAAACCACCCATTAATTCTGCATAGATATTAGGATAATTGTATTTCACTTCACTCGTATTTACTGAAGCCCACTGTCCTAATCAACACAGCTGTTCTTGCTTCTAACATAATCTTATGTAGAAGGGCTTATGAACCCATATGCCACAGCAATATAAGTGATGTGACTTTAGAGAGAAGAACCCCCTGAATCTGATTTTCACGAAGATGAAGGCCCTGTTATATTGCGAGATCCACTGCAAAAGATCCCTCAGGTATCTAAATGAAATTGGAAAAGAAGAATCTTGTGCTTTATTTTTACAATGATTATGGGATTAGCATAAAAAGAAGTAGCATTTAGATATTTTTGTTCGTGCAGTCTAAGGTGGGATAGTTTTAAATTCTTCCCTTACAAATGAACTGCAGAAGAAACAAGCACAGTGAATAGTGAATCATTCTCTAAAATTGCTCAACCACTTTTTTACTAACCTAAAAACCAAGGAAGAAAAAGAATTTGAAAAGTAGCACTAATTCCCTCTTTACAAGTAATCAATAAAGTGATTGTCTTTTCTTTATAGCTGTTTATGCTTTTTAGGGAAATACATTTATGTTTTAACTACTAAACCTAGATTTTTTTCTGTTTTAACTTTTTCCCCTCATGATGATGATTCTGTACTTCAAGATCCATCTGTTTCCTCTGGCTCTTCTGCCATTTTGGCCTCAGTGGAGTCCTTTTAATTGCATTTAGCCTTATCCTGGATTGTATGAGCCCATTCCCAAGGATGTCTGGTTTTCATCAGGTAATGACCATTAATTCTGGCTGCATTTCCTTCTAAATCTTGTTGAATGGCATAAGAAACAGAAGTCCCATGTCTTTTCTTGTATGCCCTATTCTTTTGAAAATCAGTCTTCTCTGAGCTTAGGTTGAAGGTTGTTTCATCTAGAGGCACAGAGATGGCCCTCACACACCAGAGAATCCTTCCTCTTACTCCTCATGGTCTGCTGCTTCTAACTATTGATTTCGCCTCTGCTATTGCCATCGCTTCACTCACAGAACTCCAGATCATTTGCCAGTATTTGCATCTGCATCAGTAGCTGCACCCTGCATCACTTACAGAAACAAAGCAAAGCACAGCCTATGGCACTGCACAGGTCCTCCTTTGGGCCCTACAAACCCAACCTCAAAGGACCCTGTAACTTAAATAACTTTTATAGTCTTTCAGTTCTAAGCTAAAGTCTTGCTATTGTGAGTTTATATGATCTAGTAACAGTTAATAGAGGAAACATAATAGCAGAACACATCTTAGTAAAGGCATTCTTGCTGTCTATAACTTACCTATGCAGATAAATATGTATATGGTGAAGGACTAACTTTATTTTCCAATGTAGCCAAAAGTGACTTTAATGTCTTAAATGACGTTTGCTTTTTTAAATAAAACTTTAATGATAGTGAGAATAAAACCATAAAATTGATGATCTAAGTTTAAAAAAAGTTTATATTGCAGTAATATACTCAGTGCTTAACCTGCTGCTGATATGCAGAAGAACAAAACATAAACCCCAACTTTCACCACAAAGGATGAAAATAATTTTGTTTCATGTTAGACAATGAATTAAAATCTCTGGGAAGCATAGGTCGTAATATTGGATTTGGTCCACACAGAAAATTCAGGAAGGTAAATTCTGTTATTTGGCACTGTCTTCCAGTTTTACTGCAGTTACATTACTTTACCATGTTTACCAATCAAGTACCAATTGGGAGGGCAGGTTTCAGCTGCCTGACACTGTCAGGGCAGAGACTCATCTCCCTTTCAACCTTGTGGTAGTTTTGGCTTCCTACCGTGATGATAAGTTCTCTTTGCATGTTCCTAATTTTTATAAGTACGTAGTATCTCAAAATGACACAGAAGTGTTACCAAGGCAAGTGCAGTTGGTTACCTTTGACTTATCATGACTGATCTGTACATGACATGAACCCAAGACTTCTTGACTTCCAATCTGTAAGCATTTCCCCTACAATCTGCACAGTGTCTGTTACTGAAAAACATAGAGCTGAGTAACTTGAAATCTAAATTTTTGAATCAGCAATAGTGTATGTTAGACTGAACTACTGTATTACTAAACACAGAAGTTTCCACTATTTTTCTTATTCCGAGGAAGAAAATATACATCACCTACTTTTAATGCAGTAAAAAATACACAGAAACATGTTTTCTCAGACAAATTATTTGAGAAAAAGAAATAAAGATTTATATCTGCACGTGGTATCCCCTCCTTCCTTTCTCTCCACTTCTGTGTTTCAATGTTGCTCAGCAGGTTCTTATCTTGACATGCAAGACTTAAAAGAGTTAAGCAAATATAACCTCCAAAGTCTCTACTTGCATCAACAATCATGGGTGGATTATAAGTAAACCCTGAATAAGTGCTCACCCATTACAGGAAGAGAAAGTGTTTTTCAGCAAGACAGAGGGAGACAATCTTCCTAATGAAGTGTCTGGGACACTGCTACTCTATCAAGAAGGCTAGTGAAAAAAATCCTTCTTTGGGTTTTAGGTTGCTGTTGATTTTCAACAGTTATGAAGAGGAGACTAGAACTGGTATGTAAAGATCATTTAATCAAAACGACAAATATTTGATATAAATTCTATCATGTTTTTCATCCATCTCTGCTGAAGTTTGTACTAAGTGAAGATGGAACTTGGTTTTCTTAATTTAAGTTGAAAACTTCATTTTGCCAAGTAGAAAATATTCAGTAGTTCAAAGTGCAAGCATTAGATTTATAATGAGCAGATCTTCTAAACAAATATCAACTTATGAATGAGAATTAAAGAGGGGCCAGAGGATTCTTTGCACCTGGGCTTTTTTATCTGGTCATTACACAAAAGAAACTTGTCCTCCTTTAAATGGAAAAAAAAAGAGCATTACCAGATGCTCAGACACCTTGTTCAGTCATTTGCTACCTCAGGCTTTTCTCCAGCACTGAGTAATCTGCTGCTTCTAACCCATAAATTGCAATGGAACAGTTTCCTGGGAGTTAGTCTCCTGGGTTCAACAAAGTACTCCCAACTTCGTCAAGATGACAGTATCCCCAGCTGTCAACTTCTTCCTGTGAAGAGCTTTTATTGGGCTTGAAATTCCCTTCCATTAATTCATACACTGATGTCTGACCCTGGCTCTACTTAGTTAATTCCACGTCCACTGCTTTGGCCTTCCTCTGCCGTTCATTCACTCAACTGGACTTGCTCTAGGGCTGTCATTTGTTCAACTTCTCAGTCTTAGATACTTTTTTCTCCTGCACCAAAGATTTTTCCTGAATCCTTCTATCCTGTCTCTCTTTTTTTGTATGTCAAAGTTATCAGAAATGCAGTTCAGACCTTGAGATTATGATGCTTTGTTACACGGCATAGTTAAACTCTTGGCTTCTGATTCTGCAACTACACAAGAAACAAGTGGTAGCAAACGTGTCTTGAGCTCTAAACTGGTTTTCTCTGGATTAAATACAGAACTATACAGTTTTTTGCTTAGCTGCCCCCTTTTGCTGAGGTTTTCTCCCTCTCAGTGGTAAATTAAATGCAATATTACTACATATCTCAATGAATATGACATTGTTAGCTTTGATAACTAACTTCTTAATTTCTAATTAGACTGTTATGTAGAAGCACTTAATGTATTTCTGTAAGTGACACCTTTGCTGGCAGATTTTTAAAAAATGTCTGTTACGATGTCAAAGTTTAATTAGCTTTCATTGCAAATAAAAGACATAGTAACTTACAGTTTGCTTAGAAAGCCATGTATGGTCATTATTTTTTCAAAGGTGAAGCCACTAATTCTTCAGTATGGGATTTTTTTTCTCATTTACTTCATACAAAAGTCCCGTAACTCCTTATGCAACACTGTAAATCACTTCTCGTGCCTTTGACCTCATTACAAATCAAGACCCATATTCAATGTTAATGAAAAGAAAATTTATATATAATTTCTAAAGTTAATTTTTCATGTGAGAGCCAACATTCACTGAAACTTACTTGCCATCAGTTTATGGCCTCTTGAACATAGCAGACGATAGGCTATCTCTGAAGCAATAGGTTATAGTAATAACAGAAGGCTTTAAATACGATCTTTTCCGACTATGTTACTTAACCTTTTTCTCTATAAAGAAATAACTATTTAATTCATGTCATTGCCATAGGTGACCAATAGGAAATGTGTGAAAGCAGGGTACGTTAATCCAAAAAAGGATGTTTTTCCTATTTCCTATTTCATATGGGAAATGACACTGACAAAATGGAAACGGGATGTAATTAATTCTCTGGGAATAAAAACTTGGATGACTTTGATAATATGTATGATCCCATAATCCCATATTTACCATAGCACATACAACTGGTTTCTTTCAGAACATTGCTTATAAAACACAAAATTAATTTTGCAGTTTCAATAGCATATATACAATTTTCCATGAACTGAACTGCTCTGGATGAATCCAGCTAGTTTATGAACTATGATTAAAATCTTGCCTATACACATTTTAATTTTCTAAAGTATAGACTGACCCAGAAACACAATTGCTCTCATATATATAAAACTCATATATACTGTCTTTATAATCCATTATTCTAAGTTCACTCATTCTCTTAGATGTAAAGTCTTTGTATTTTCTGCAATAGAAGTATTAACAATGAATTCTGATTCTGTTCCTCTAGACATATCTACAGAGGGCAATAGAAAAATACAATTAGATTTCTACACTTATTTTAATAACAGACATATTATCTTATTATTTTGTCATTTAAAATCAAATTGAATATTTTCTAACTAAGCTTTTTTTTTCAGTAGTAACTGAAGTACTGATATTGTACTCGATGCTCTTCAAAACAGAAGAACTGTGCAATGGGAAAAAAACATAAACAGAAAAAGTACAGTAACACTCACAGCAACTCTCTTGCAATAAAGGAGAACATCTTTTTCTAGATGCTAATACCCTGGTGGGACAGTTGTTCTGAAAGAAAACTTTACCTGCCAATGTCCTAATCCACTATAAGCCTACAGGTACTTTTAAAACTAACATTGGTAAAGTAAATACAATTTGCATAAACCCAAAAATAGTAAGAGAAAAATAAATATATTTTGAAAACCTTAATTTTCTAAGCTTTCATATTGTATAAATGATTTTTAATGACTACAGACTAATATCCTATTGAACTTGTGCATTCAAGCTCATTTTTCTGCAGCCTTCCGCTATTTACCTATGAGGTCAAACTTTACATGAAAGGTACATTAACTATGATTAACAGATGATATAACAAATGGTTAAGGGAGTGTTATCGAATGTAATAAGTCAAGCAGTTGCCTATAATCACAAAACCCACATTCTGCCACAGTGCCTGTGACACTGAAACTGCTTTCACCTCATCTGACACTGTACTAGCCCTTTCTAAATGCTGATGTCCTCTTAACCAAACATGAGACCATACAACGATGCCACAGCAGTGCTGTCATAACCATGGAAACCACCTTATGCAAAAAAATTATTATATTGAACAATCCAATATTCTTGAAGCATTCTCTTCTAAGTATTTTAAAATCTGGCAATAATGGAAGCATCAGTTTTACAAGATCCTTTATCTAATCACACAGCACTTTCTGACAGGAGACCTAAATGGCACATGTTCAAAACAGAGGCTGATTTGCACTTATCATGGGAAAAAAAAAGGAGTGAAGTCATCAAGTTGGGCCAAAGCTTCAGATCCCATTCTAAGAGTGTCCCAGAAATGGAAGGAAGCATGGATCCAATGGTTGGTTTAATGAAGAAAGTATTCAAAATCCAAGATCTTGGAGGTTTTCAAACTGAGTCTGCAGCAGGCAATATGATAACAAGAAGCATGCTTTTCTTCCAACTCTTGATATCACTTTAACTGTAGAAATTGGCAATTTTAATACCTTCTGACCGCATTGAAACCAGCATTCCATATTTCATACTCATGCAGTAGAACTGTGGTTCCCTTTTTTTTTTTCAAGAATACAGGGTGAAAATAATTTGCTCTGTTTAAGTTCACTTAACATTTTCCACAAACCAGTGGCAGGGGTGAATTAACTTCATAAACTCACAGCCTCAAGTGATATTACTTTTATAATTTAGCTTTCTGATATTTTTTTAATCTTTCAGAAAACTATTTAGGAATCAATTCAGAAAAAAAGAAAAATCTTTCTTTTGGCTTATTTACCAGAAATTATTCTAATAGGTCTAATACTGTCTCCAGGTAAAATTTTCTCACTTCCACTACCATGAGGACCATAAAGCAGGTCCCAGCACCTGCAGAATCCTCTCATTAACTTTTCAGCTTGAGTCCACTTTGTTATCAGGGTTTGACTGTTCAACAACCCTGGTTAAATATACAAATTTGGACAAAACTGTCAAACTGGAAAGAAATTATGGTAAGAGTAATGTTACAAATTTGCCTGACAGAAGGTACTGTCAAATTCTGTCCTCTGTCTCTAGAATAATTCTACTGGAAACTCACAGACTTAGTTTTAATAACCAGAATAGGACAAAATGAAACCGCCAAAGATTTTGAGTATTTTGCACATTAACATGGATTACCTCAAGGTTCTTATTACCATTTAGATAGATATTCCTAGCTGCTGTCTTAGGTCAGCAAGTATTCAAATCACAGGAATAGATTTGAGGTCCACATGCTGGATGCAGCAGAAATGTATGTATTCTGTGGGGAAAAAAAAAGATTCAAACATCCACTGCATCTTAACAGCATGGGAATGTTCTCTTCTGTGGAAAAGGCTGCAAGCTGCTTAAATCGCTCCTCGCATTTTATACCTTCTTTCATCATCAGATGATCTCTAAGGTCCCTTCTGACTAATTCATTGTATGATTCTACGATTTTAGGATTGCTCTTGAGCTGTCAAGTTTTCATTACCATGATATAAATGTAAACGAAAGGAGTGCTTTTAAAATAATTTTTTCACAAGCTTTTTTACTTCTTTCTGTGGCTGCAATGCAGAAGAGAAGTGGACCATCTGTACACTACAGCTAGATCTTCACAGGGTCTGACAGCTGTTTATTACTGCTATTATTATTAATATATGATTTCTCCTATATACAACCTCACCTACATGTGAACACTGCTAAAAGGAAACGCCTAAGAGGGCTGAGAAGACACAGTACTTCAAACCAGCAGAAGATCAACGCTTCAGAGGTAAGTGATATAAAAGGATTAAGAGAAACAGTAAAATGTATTTTGGCACCTGTATAAGTTACCATATTGCAGAGAAAACTAAACAACTATGCTACTAAATAAACAGACTTTTTAAGTGAAGCAGAATGAGAGAGAGACATTTTAGGATTAAAATTAAGAACTTCACAAGTAAGTTTGTGTCCAAACTTGTGTCATATTATGTATTTCGATTAAAATATTTAATTCACTGCTGAAGTCACTACTTGATTTCAAAATAATAGAACAAATTTCTATATTTCTAAAATATAAAGTTTTGGTAGAATCTACTTTCAATTTTCACACTGAGTTCAAATAAACATCTGAAAAAGTAACAGAGGCTCTCATACCCAGCAATAACACTGTATGCAAGCCAAGGTCAAAGCAATATAGAAAGTTAAATACACCAGTTCCCTGACATAAGCAAACCAAACCTCTGTTGATCCAGAGTAATTTCTTTGCATGTTTCATGATAAGCCATGGTTTACATAGTCATCTATTATGGTCATACTTATTTCCCATTTTTTGACATCCTGTAGTCTGGTAGACACTGATATTTAAACCAGTGCACCTTGCCAAATACAGCTGCTGTGTTATCTTCATAGCACACTAAAAAGCATATCTGCTTTGTTCCAAAGAATGCCTTGTAAGCAACTGGGTCAAAAAGCAAACATTGTTTTGCAGCGATTTAGTGGCTATTGTTAGTAGCCAGAACTAAGAAATACTGCACTTGCTGAATGAAAATAAGGAAGATGAACACAAAACCTGATTCAGCTGCTGAAGATGACAAGGAGGATCTTGTAAGGATTACAGAATGATATGGATAAGGCCATACTGAAGATTCAAAAATCAGGAGTAAATGCAGCTCAGGAACCTATTCAGGTGAGTGACTTCAGTCGAAGGCACCTTATGAATGCTTCTGAACAGCATTTTCAAAGAAGCTGTAGCTGAAGCCTTTTACCCACAGCCACAGACAACAGAATTTAAGAAACTTTATTCTCAAAATTATTTTAGTAAGAGAAAACTTTTCTCTCAGTACTAAACGTGATAGTAGTGTTGAACAAACAACTTCAGCTCTAAAGGTTACAGAATCACAAGATGTTTAATACAAAGAACACACTAATCCCATTTCAATACCGAAGCTAGAGTTAAAAGTGTGTTTCAGTCATACTGCTTGCAAAGCAGGAACAGCAAGATGCCTTTTCCTATTATTTTCTTACAAATCATGGTCAAAGCTATTAGTGTTCTCTAAAGAACCTCCTCTTGTATTGCTAAAAAATACACAGGTTTCTCCTTTTATCCCATCAGCCCTACATGTTGTATCTGTTAGCATTTTTTAGGCCCCGGAATATCACTTATGCCAATCAATTGCTCTCTGTTACAGTTTTCAGAAAATAGTGAAAAAGTAAGCTGATCCCATAACTGAAAGACCAGTCTGGGTAATTGTAGAGATGAAGAGTCAATACAAAAGCCCTGAAACAATGAGGAAGCACTGTAAGGTCCACATGCTGTTTCATCAGTGATAAAAACCTGGATATGTCTCTTGTATCTAAAATCTGGATGGGCAAATACTTCTAAATCATATACAGTCCATGTAAGAAAGACAGAGGAGTGCTATGAATTCACTTAATAGCACTAATTTCTTACATACCATTTCTAACCTGTGACACCTCTGAACTATAAATATTTGCCTTACTTTTTCAGTGAAATTAAATATGAAAATAAGTCCCACTCCAAAAAAAAATCTGAGAAAAGAAAATGAAAGAAAAAGATAGAAAGACAGAAGAAAGACAATATATCTGCAAATTATAACACAGAAACTAAATAAAAACCAAATTAATAACAAGGCCAACCTAGAAAGCATCATCTAGCTGCTAGAAATAAGTACATGTACCTAGGATGTAAATCAGGCTGTGTCATGTAGGCAGTTATCCCTTATTTGTAGTAGCAAGTAATGAAGCCAAGCGTGCATTCAGACAGTTTGAAGCAGATGGACAGCATATGCTGGAAAACAAGCTAATGGTAGAGGCAGGTATACCTGCACAACTTGATAGTCAAAATGGCCTCAACAATTACAGACAGTTAAAGACGAAGCATTTTCACATTTGGATCCTTAACATGCAAATAGCAGTAAAACCTATGTAGATCCTATGCATACATTCTCTCTAGGAAAACAGGGGGTTTTTAGGAAGCAGATTACTAAGGTAGAAGCTGTATGATTGTTAAATGAAAACTGACTTATTTTTTGCCATCTTTTTGGAAGTTGTTGAATCTCATGAGGGCAAACGTACCTCCTCCCATTGCTGGTGCAAAGGTCACTCCCCACAGCAAAGATAATACACAAAATGAGACTCCAGTAACTGCCACACAGCCCAACCATGCTGCTCCACAGAACAACAGATCAGGGCAGAGTAAGGAGGGAAAGCCAGTTGCTTGCTTTGATGTTTCTTCCAGAATAAGACAGTGCTGTCACATAACAGTTTAGCAAAGACAGTGTCCAAGATCACACGAAAGCCTCATTGCAACTGAGCCTAGCAGAAAAGTCTCAGAAGCAAGTAAAGGGATGCATCTTACTCTTCTTTACAACAGTATTTTTTCATTCACGCACTTACATAGCGGGCGGTTCTGTGGTGTAATGGTGAGCACTCCGGACTCTGGATCACAAGGTCATGAGTTGGAGTCTCAGTGGAGACCATACCAGGCAGTTAAATACCTCCCTGCCATCCGATCCCGTCACACCTCAGACGCTCAGCAGGGTCAGCCCCGGTTAGTACCCAGTGCTGTAGACAGCCCTGAGGATGTCACTGTCCGAGCTCGCTCGGCCATGGCAGATGGACCTTAGGACTTAAACAGTGGGGCCAGTTCTGCGCACGCTGTGCCTCACCTGAAAATCCACTGTGCAGGCTCGAAGGGCACACCCACGTGGGGAGAGCCCTTCCCAAATCTTCGTTCGTGAAGTTTGGCCATACATACTTACGTAGCCTATTGATACCATCTAGAAGGCCTACCAGCAGGTCAGCCCCGTTGGCTGGGCAAGCTGAGTCACAGTAAAACCTGTAATCCTTTATTCATTTCGTGGATTCAGACAGGAGTTGATAACAAACAGTTGTCTTACACACAAATTTACACTCAGGTGTAAAATACCAAAGTGTTAAAAATGATGATTTTATATCAGTCAGCACAAAACATATGAACAGTTAACAGAAGTTCAAATTTTTGCAAATTTTTGCTAGTATAAGATTAGGAAAAAAAAATCACAAAATACAAAAAATTCATTTAATTAGTACTTCTTAGCTATATTACCATAATCAATCAATGCAAACTTAGAAAGTCACATACTAATCTCCATGGCTTACAGCTATAATTAACCCTATTAATAAATAATAACAAACAAAATGCCTAAATCTAGATTTTTTTAATTTCTTATAGAACCCCATAAAGCACACACATTATCACACCAATAACTTCATATTTCCTGAAGCAAATTCACAAAATATGTTTAATTATCTCTCACAAAGCAAAGTTTTAAAGCAGCAATAGAAATGAAATGGTGTTCTGAATATCTCTTCTGCAAATTTAAGTAAAATCCAATTTCAAAGAAGCATTTACTTCTCTCTGTACTACTAGCCTTCTGGTGGTAACTCCATGAGGTTTCCAATTTTCCAAATCCCTTGTTCTTGACACAAATGCAGTCTCTGGGACAGTAAGGTTTACTAGCAGCCTCTTCCAGCATTTCAAACATCATTTATGCAGTGTCTGCCTA
The DNA here is from genome assembly GCF_047495875.1 of Pithys albifrons albifrons. Lineage (NCBI taxonomy): Eukaryota > Metazoa > Chordata > Aves > Passeriformes > Thamnophilidae > Pithys > Pithys albifrons. The sequence goes on along the minus strand of NC_092461.1, from coordinate 43,546,479 downwards.
TGGGCCTCATCCCTCTTTTGTGCTTGTGCTCACTGCCTGACGCACTGCCAGGGGTGCACTGATTCTGCACCCAGACACCATAGACCACTCATGGATGACACAGGTGACATTTCTCTTGGTTTCAGGTTCTAAGAGATGCTTGTTCAGCTCCAAAGTGCATGTGGATCCCAGAAGCTGTGTCCTCTACACCACTCAATCCAGCCAGAAAAGCATGGCAGAAAAAAACAAGCTCCTTGCCTGTGTTGCTTCCCCTGCAGCTGATACTGAAACTGTGACTATATTCAAATTCCTCATAACCACCTTTCATATGCACATGCCTTGGTATCTCTCATATTTTCTAAGACTGTATTGTCATAGAAGGTGCCAAGTGACTGCACCACCTTTTTATTAGAGGAATGCCTCCTTTTTCCTATTAACAATATTAATATTAATGACATTATAATATATAATATAAATATAATATAGTAATACTATACTGATTACTATATAAGTAAAATAATATTAATTATGTTAACAATATATTAAATAAGCTAGCGCATAAATTGTTTGAAAACCTAGTTTGTGTCAGTTTATTGTTTCAGAAACAGGAGTTTTTACACAAACAATTTCTTACATCTCAAAAGGAAGACAATAAGGTCCACAAGTCCAAGTCCACCACTAAATCATAGAATTAGGAATGGTTCGTGTTGGATGGGACCTTAAATACCATCTAGTTCCAAACCCCCCTGTCATGGGCAGGGACACCTGCCACTAGACCTCAGAGCCTCATCCAGCCTGGCCTTAAACACCTCCAGGGATGACAAGCCCACAGCCTCATTGTGCAACCCATTCCTGTACATCACCATCCTCATAATAAATAATTTTTTCTTAATATCTGGTCTTAACCTGCCCTCCTTCAGCTTAAGGCCATTCCCCTTTGTCCTATCACAACATGCCTTTGTGGAAAGCCCCTTCCCAGCTTTCCTGGAGGCCCCTTTTAGGTACTGGGAGGCTGCTATAAGGTCTCCCTCAACCTTTCTCTTTTCCAGGCTGAACAGCCTTAACTCTCCCACTCTGTCTTCAGAGGAGAAGTGCTCCAGCTTTGTGATCAACTTTGTGGCCTGTTCTGGACTCACTCCAACAGGGAAGTCTTTCAACAGGTCAACCATGTCTCAAAGCACTGTATCTACACCTTGGTGGTTTTTATTTTTTAAAATGCTTCCAGGAATAGTGATTCCACCCTTTCCCTAGGCAGTCTGTCTAATGCTTGACTACCCTTTCAGTGAAGTATTTTTTTCCCCAAAATCCAATCTAAACCTCCCCTAACAAGTTATTTTAGTTGTTAGTCCTGTGCATGGGCCTGCTATCTGCCTATATACAGATGACCATATTTTAAAAGCTGGGTTTGCTTTTGTATTCTTCCATTAGGTCACAACATTTACAGCCATAGGGTTTTTCGTCAAAGAGGATGAATGGAGCTCCACTTTCTCATCTTTCCAGAATAATCAATAACCAAAGCAAAAGTAAGAGAAGAGTGCTCCCAAAAGCAAAAGCCACAGGTCAGGAAAAAAACTCCCAGCCACAGGTTATGCCTTTATTCTGAAATGGAGACATGTATCTGTCTAGTTTTAATAGGTTACTGAGACTCCTGAATGAGATATTCTCTACCAAGATACAATATAAACATGGACCATCAAAATGGGCTGTGCTCTGCTTACTTCTCCCTTTAGTCAGTGGTAGAGATGGTGCAGGGAAGCATTCAGCTCCCAGCACCATGTGAGTAGCAGCTGGGAAACAGCAAAGGAGCTCCATATTCATTGTCCTAATGCAATCATATCAAATTGTGTTGAGTGATTTCTTCCACCCCTATCCCCAGAGTCATTTCTCAGTGTCCCAAGGAATCACAGATGGCAGACCAGAAAGTACAGTCTGGTCATATAGCCCATCCTATTGTGGCAATACAACGTTTTCCTTTACAGTAATTTCTTAATGGTATTTGCAGCCAAGTCCACTTTTAAACACTCCTACTTATTCCTCTGTGGAAGTGAAAAGTAAAATCAGTTCACTTACTTACATGCAGAAATATTCCTGCTATATTTATTTATTACATGCCTTTGTAGTAGACATCAGAAAAAACAAAGAGGAGGAAATGGATTCTGAAAACATTTGGGACAGTTTTATAGAATATTATTGCAATTAATTCTCATAAAAATCCATCTGCCACACCAAGGGCTTGTGTTACCAGGAAACCATTTATAAAGGGTTTAGAAGGAGAAAGAAATTATAATATCCCTTTCCTCTCTTTCTCACACTTTTCAACCTGCCTTTCACAAAAAAATAAAAAAGCTATGTGAGGTTTTGCATGCAGACAGCTTACCATGGGTTTTATGTGAAGTAGTGTGCAGATTAGAAGAAATGCTAGATACTACTAACCCAAAATGAGGATTTTCCATCTGAATGATGCAATAGTCAGTTCTATGCCTCCTATAGCTGGCCATAACAGACAAAACCTTTTGTTTCAAGCTATAAACCTACAAAACAGAAACACAAAGCAACAATTTCTCTGTGCCTTATTCTTGTAGTTTGGAGGTAGAACAGAATCAATAGAGATCACTCTCCCTATGCCCTAGAAAACAGCTGATGTACAAGTCGGTTTAAAGAAGTCTCATGGAAATGGATAAGTAGAAAAAGAATGTATAAATACAGGATAAATCATTAATATCTATGATAAAGCATTGCACACTTCTGCTTTTTAATTTATATGTATTGCTTCTTTTTATATTTCCACCTATTGTATATTGTAGGTGGAAGCGTAATGCTGTCCTCCATAGTCAGTGGAGAGAATTGGACAAACAACCTGTCCCAGGGTGGGATCATATTCTACAGATGCTAATCCTACCCTCATCTATTTATCATCAAGTGGACCCATTTAACTCACTGACTTTTACTACTAATATCTGAACATTATTATCAGGCGAGGTAAATTTCATCCTAAAGTGTTCCGTGTCATAAAACAATTAACTGCAATTGTTTTCACCAGTCTCAAAGGTCCTCTTTAAATATTTGTCAGTGGTACTGCTGAATACCCCCTCTTTTAAGGACAAACATCAAGCAAGACAGCTCCTCACTGCAGTCTTTTCTGTAAGAGCACTGTTGATGTTGAGGTGAGAAAAGCACGACTCACATGCATCTGTTCTTGTCATGAAGAAGACGGGTTAGGAAAAGGAATAACATGTAACACGATAAGAAAGTCAAGTAATATGCACCATACCTGAAATGTGCTGAAGTGTTAGAAATAAACAGTAAAGAAGTCACAATCAGACCTTCAAGTTAATTCTTATTAAGATATTTTAAAAATATCTAGTAAAGGCAGAATTATTGCAATTCTAGTATATTGAAATATGGACTATTTACATTTCTCAGCAATAAAGAAAGACACTTCTTTCAGCCTATTATCCAAAAGTATTTCACATATTTCTTGAGGGTTTTCTCTAATTTACTATCTAAAAGTTCCTACCAGAAACATGAAACTCACCTCAGTGAAGTCTCATCACAGCATAAATTTCAGAGTGAACTAAATGGTAACATTCTTAACTTAGATAACTATACAAATACACATTTCTAAACATTTTCCTTAAAACTCAAATTAGCCAGAGCTTCTGAAATGCCAATGATATGCTCCTAAACTACGTGCAATAATCAGAACAATTGGATCTAACTATGGCAGAGAGAAATTATACAAGAAAATTTAGAGCCACTTTATCACCCCCCATTCCAATTGAACCCTGGCCAGAAACAACAATACCAGTAACATTCCTAACTGCAGGTTTCCATCATCTGGGCAAAGTCAGTAACTTGGTGCTGAATTTATGAGCAACAACTTTATATCTAATAGCATGAAGCAGAGAATGAAATCATTGTTCAGTAGAACCACAAGCACTCCAAAAAGCACAGAGCAAAATCAGGTAATTTGTTAGCAGTTTATATCGCAGGGATCAACCACACCTGCCAGGTTTGATGGTTTTAGCTGAACACTTGAAACCAGCCCCAGCCAGGAAAAAAAATATTTCCTGGTATTTTGCAACATTTGAGAAACAACTGGACATCAAAATACACAAAATATAGCCTGATTTGACAAAAGATCAGAAAAATGATGAAATGCTAACCAAAATGTCAGCAAAGAACGTGGGTATTTGCCAGCATGACTAACAGGAAAGTTAGACATTAGGAAGACTACGTAGCAGACTTTTTTCTGGGTTTGGGGTTTTTGTTGTTTCTTTTATAACCTCTCCAAATCTAAAAAGAACTTTTGTATATGTTTCTTGCATTTCATTTTGGGATGTACCATTGCAGACAGTATGTCTGGCAGGAACACATCTGTGACCAGGTGCCCATTAAATCATTTCCTGAGCTGTTTTAGACCTCTTCTGAGGGCAGTTTGGTAGCATGCCAGTTCTGGTCTAAAATCTGCAAAGAACCACTGATTAATTGGGCCTTTGCTATTTCAGCCTTGTAAGGAACTGCACTCCTTTTACATTCTTATGGGACTCCTTGTGTGGTTTCATTGGCAATTGCAATGAATTTACCCACATGTCTGTATATTTTGTAAATTAAATGAAGAAACTAATGAACAGGAAAAATACTGCTTTGGCAGTGAAATAATGCATTGATTCCTACTTGCAATCATATTTCCGATTCACTGTCTTATCTGATGAATAACATCTTCATGACCCAACATCCCTTTAAGTACAGGAGTTTCACAAATTCAATTATTTCCTCTGAACTTTTCATCAAATAAGTACTTGATATTTTTCTTTCACTGCACCTAAATCATATTATTAATATACACAGTTGGCTAAATAAGGGGATGATGAATAGTAGCCTCCATTGAAGTAAGAGCAATCAGACAGCCAATCATATTTGCAGGCTGGAGAGTCAAGGCCTGAGAAAGGTGGCTGCAGCACAAGAGTCTTCACTAGGGAGGAGTGAGCCTGCCCATAACACAGGGTGCCAACCCAGCACAGCCATCTCAGGCCAAAGGAACAACATTGCTAGTTTTGCACAGCGACATGTGAGATGCTATCAGACCTCTATGGGTCCTGAATTAACTCATAGTCTTTTAGAGTATGTGTTACTTCAGTGACACAAATATTTTTGCTTCTGAAAATCTACCTTTTAAATCCCATATTATCTGTCAAAAACTTGACATTTGCTTTCAATTAAGGGGGATATATTAGATACACTCACTGGTCAGCAGTCAGTGAGCAACTGAAGAAACAGCTTTTGGGCACCTCGGAAAGGAAGACTATCTAATTTCAAGGGAGATGGAAGTCAGAAAACTCGTAGAAATCTGAGCACTGAGCCTCCTAAAATCAATGTATTTTTATACATCACAAAAAGTGACTGCCAAGATGGGTTAAATGTCACTGAGACTCCAGAATGGACTCCACTGTTACTGTAGAAGGCCTCAAGAGGCAAAGGTAGAGAAACCAATGTTTTCAGCTCCATTCTGTGACAAGACTATAACATAGCAGCATGACAGACCAGCCACTGAAAACCTGTCACTGTGAAGGTTAACAAGTATCTAGAATTACTGATCAATATGATTTTTGCAACTGGACTTTTTTTCAGGTGTCCAGAACGCAAGACAAAACAATCTCTTTTAACGCGAATACCATCGGAGCCCTAACCAGCCCTCTTACATTAAGAATCCCATTAATTTGAAGTTTAAAAATTCTCCCAGGATGAGAACAGGGTTTACCAAGTCCTCATAGCAGAGTAGAAGGTGGCACCTATAGTGGAGTGCATAGTCTGCTCTCAGCTGCCTGTTACTCTCACTCATTGCAATAAAGACAGCAATAAAGAGCAGAGGGAGAGGGATAACCTTGAAGGTTTTCTGTTAAACGCAAGAGCTTGCAAGCCAGGCCTTCCTCTGAAATGTGCATGATGCCTGAAACCAGTTCACCTCTATCTCATGATGAGCCCAGTCACACATGCAGGGATGCTCAGCCACTAAACAGCAGAGATCTTTTTGTCTTGCTTCAGCTTGTTTGCAAACTAGGTCTGTTCAAGGCAAGGATAGCTCAAAAGATCAAATGTAGAATGACTCAGTAAATGTAAAATGGGGCTGATGGTGATTTTGCTTCTCCTTAACCTTGAGTGGAAAACACCAGAGTGGAAAACACTTCTGTAGTCTGTCTAGAAGTCAGCTTGCATTCACAAAATGCTTCAATAAAAATGTACTGAACATTTCCATTACCTTTGACAGGCTTTCTATCTGACTGGCCTTGGTGAGCTTCTGTAGTTGTACAATGAGTCTACTATCACAGAAAAAGACACCAGTGATAGCGTAACAAGCACAGCTTCCATTTACATGACTAAAGAGGGTCATAGCTGGATCCCATACTTCTGTCAGGGCAAATGGAGCTCCAGCCATTTACACTGCTCTGGGACTGGTTTCAATCAAACTTTAACAAAAGGGTGGGTGGAAAAATCAACCTAAATGGTTATCTTTATTAGCTTAAGGAAAGGGGGAGAAAGGGGAGAAGCCCTTTTTTTCCCCCAAGACCTTCCAAGAAACACGTCAGAAAAACTGAAATACATAGACAGACAAAAAGAATAAAACATAAATGTCACAACAAATAAGAAATGAGAGCTAGCAGAAAAACAGATGCTAGTGATGGAAAGAAAAAAAATAAACTTTTACATTAGTAAGAGTTAGTTGTTTCTGTCAAGTGACAATTGTGACCAAGCTAGTACTTCCAGAGTATGTTTAAAAGAAGCAATCCAAATAACGCTGAAGATATGCACACAATATTTCATAGAAACCTACAATATTCTCAGTTGGAAGGGACTTACAAGGATCATCAAATTTCAGATATACAGATAAATATGTACAGTTAGATACACAAAGACAAAACACTGTAGGCAATATTGTTCCTATGCCCCTTATTTTCAAATACATTTTGTATTTGCCTAGTTTCTCATCCACATTCATTGCAATCAATGGAAAAGCTTCCATCACTTTCAAGGAACTTTGGACGAGACTTTGAGAAGCTACTGCAAAACAGAGTTGTCAGCTATCTTCCTTGACCAGCTTTCTTCTTTTCCTTTACGCTTATAATTCAATTATTATCTTTTTTTCATCCATGAATTTGGTCTTATCAATGCTGTTCTGTCCAGGCATGGGGACTACATTATCTCCCTTTATCAAACTGCAATGAAAGGAAACTTTTCCACTCTCTGGCATTTTTCCCTCTTGCAGCTATGTCTGCGTTTCTTTATAATTTTGTTTTAGATTGCTTTGGTTTGGTTTGTTGGGTTTTAATTTTTTGGGTTTTTATTCACTGTAAATCAAAACTCTCCAGAGAAAATTCCCTGGTTTTTCAATTTCAATTGAGGGCTAATCAAGTTTGCAGAGAACAATCTTGCTTTTTATGTCTATCTGCAGATTCAAGATTCTTCAGGGCTCTGCAACAAAAATATTTTAGATCTTGTTGCCGAGCATTAGTCTCTTAACTTTGCTATAACTCACAACTATTGTGGCAGTGCACTATAGGATATTGCGCTGAGTGCTTCAACACAGAGCTCTTAGATCCAAACAAAGAGTTCAGTTCTCTTTGATTACATTAACTTTTTTAATCCAAAAGGTTTTTGCTGAAGCATATGTTCTGCATCATTAAAATCAGATATTCTGGCTTTGATCTTTAAGTTCTCTCAGTTGACTGCTTCTCCAAACTACAAACTATTTCAGCTTTTGAAGTTATCTCATTGCTCTGTACAGAAAACCTGAACATTCAGCCAGATTTGATAGGGTTACAAGATAATAACCATATACCATTGTATTTACTTTTTATATAATAAACTTTGCTTTACAAAAGCCATGTAAAGTTTTGTTGGA